>NC_061114.1:169076616-169376616 GCF_002878395.1 Capsicum annuum | reverse complement strand
TCATTAAAACATTTACCACTTGGTATCGTCATACCATTATGCTTGCAAGCTAAATTAATTATGCCAAACCAAATCCACACAACCAAATTGGACTCCCAAGTTTCATTTAAAGTCTAAGACCAAGGCCACCAATGCCATCCAAAATAGTATTCATATCCATTTATCCTTTAATGTAATACAGGGGGTTCAAAATAAGTTAAACCATGCAATTGTCCAAATTTAAAATCAAGATTATAAAGTGAGTTGAGATTAGTGACAATTCCAATCCAAAATTCATCCAATTTGGGGAAACCCATGTCCCACATTCCAACCATTTAAACAATGGACTAATTTAGTCCCAAAACATTAATTTAAAGCATGAATAATCAATTTAAAGCATGGTACAAGTAATTCAACCAGTAGCAACCAAAACCCCTCAGCCTAATTTCAAAACTCATAATTTAAATCGCATGAAAATTCATTCAATTAATGTCACAATATAAAATTCAAGTTTAGGAAAGAGAAAAATTCCCGAAATACAAGAAATTTACGTCAATTTAAAGTTTGGAGTTTGGATGATGAATTCACTCTAAAACCCTTAAATGTTTTTGGGTTTTGAGTTTAAGAGAGAAAGAGGATGATTTGATATTTTACAATTGGAGGGAATAAGGTTATTTTATATTATAAGGTCGTACAAGGGGTAAAAAGATCAAAAGCCCTTCACCCCAAGTTAAAAACTGGATGAAATTAAAACATCACCATGACACGCCATTATCACAGAGGTTAGCCTATGTGTCATGCCAATATCACGGAGGTTAACCTCCGTGACATGGCCTTATTAGACCCTCACTACCTCGGGGTCCCAAAATGACCTCAAACCTCTTTCAAAAAATTCAAAATTTCCCCAAACACCCTTTTAACAACCCTAAACATTATTCAAGTAAAAAATTGACATTTTCCACGTGGTAGGGTCAAAAACAAAATCTTCAAAGCTTTAAGGGGTCTTACATTATCCCCCCTTAGGATCATTCATCCCCGAATGATGGGTTAGGACACTTTTAGTATGAGAATAACAAGAATACACCAGAATCAAATGAGAAACTCGAAAAGTGATAAGCGAAAAATAAAATCCATACCTTACACACTCTCATCCAACACGGGAAACAAGAACAGATACTTGGCCGTCATATCATCCTCAGTTTCCCATGTAGACTCCTAACTTTTGATTTCTCCAAAAGATCTTCACCGAAGATACATCCTTTATCTTCAATCTACGAATTTGCCTAACCAAGATTTCAACTGGGACTTCCTCTTAAGGTAAAGAGTCTGTGACACCAACATCCTCAATAGGCACTATCAAAGAAGGATCACCCACACACTTTTTCAACATGGGAATATGGAAAACATGAAAAATTAAAGTTAAACTTGAAGTCAAATCTAACTCATAAGTGACGTTCCAAATACTCCTCAAAATTTGATATGAACCAATGCAATGGGCACTGAGCTTCCCTTTATTTCCAAACCTCATGACTCCTTTCATAGGAGACACCTTCAAGAATACCTAATAATTTCTTCAAACTATAAATCTCTTCACCTCATATCCACATAAGACTTTTGGTGACTTTGAGCATTCTTGGGTCTTTCTCTAATTACCTTCACCTTCTCCATGGCTTGATGAACCATTTCAGAACCAAACAACTAACCTTACCAACCTCAAACCACCCAATAGGAGGCCTACACCTCCTACTATAAAGAGCCTTAAAAGGAGACATTTGAATGCTAGAATGGTAACTATTTTGTACGCAAACACAATGAGAGGCAAATGACCAATCGAACTAGCCTTAAAGTCAATCATATAGGCCTTTAGCATATCCTATAAAGTTTCAATAGTGCGCTCTGCTTGATTATCTATTTGAGTGTGGAAAGTGGTGCTTAGGTTCACCTGAGTACCAACCTCTCTAAAATAAACGTCAAAAGTGAGAAGAAAATTATGTACCTCAGTTTGAAATAATGGACACCAGCACACCATGCAATTTCACAATCTTCGTAGTGAATAACTTAGCATAATCTTCTCTTGAGTAGTTAGTTGTCACATGCAAAAAGTGAGCAGACTTAGTCATTATATCTGTAATGACCCAAATAGAATCATATTGATTGTGAGACTGCAAAAGACCTATAACAAAGTCCATATTAATAATATCTCATTTCCACATAGGCAACTATATCTCTTGAGACATGTCACCAGGCCTCAAATACTCAACCTTGACTTGCTGTCAAACCATACACTAAGACATGGACTTGATGATAAATTATACACTTAGCCATAAAATTTGCTACATCTCACTTTATATTATTCTACCAGTAGATTTTTTTCAATTCATGATATATCTTAGTTGAACTCGGATGAACTGTATATTTGGATTTATGAGCCTCAATCAAAATCCTTTCCCACGACCCATCATTATTAGGAATGCACAACCTACCTTAATACCTCAAGATGCCATCTCCCTTAATCTCAAAAGCCATAACCTTTTTCTGATCTATATTATCCTTAATCTACATAAGTATGGGATCCAAAAACTGCTTCTCCTTTACCTCAACACCAAGAGATGATTTGACCACCTCCTGAACAATTACTCCTCCATCCTCAGAGTAAAAAAGATAGACTCTTAGTTATCCAACCTATGAATATCCTTCACTAACTCCTCATATTCTTTTCCACATGAAATAAGATCTCCATAGATAACTGCTAAGAGCATCAGCAACAACATTAGTTTTACCTGGATGGTAGTGCAAAATCATACGTAATCCTTAAATAATTTGAGCTACCGTCTCAGCCTGAGATTTGCATAAACACATACTACAAGCTTTTATGGTCTGAATAGATATCCACATACACCCCATACAAATAATGACGCTATATTTTCAAAGTAAAAACCATAGCTGCCAACTCTGGATCATGAGTCAGGTTATTCCCTTCATGAACATTAAGTTGCCGGGAAGCGTAAGCCATAACCTTACCATGCTGTATCAAGACACATCCTAGTCTCAAACGGGATACATAAAAAACATAACAAAATCACCAGTACCCTTAGGTAGGGTCAAAACTAATGGAGCAGTCAACTTATCCTTTAACTTCTCAAAGATACCCTTACAACCATCGAACCATAAGAACTTAACATTTTTCTTAGTTTGGTTCACAAATAGAGCAATAATAGACGAAAAAATCTCACAAATCTCTAATAATACCTATCCAAGCTCAAGAAGCTCCTAATATTTATTGGTGAAAAACCCCAAACTTCATCCTTTGTAAAATTTCCTGAGTCTTGGATATTTTGTGCATCATACGACTCACCATATTACTCGTATGGTGAGGGTACGGGTCAAGGAACCTAGTCATATGATGGTCAGTGTCATATGGGACAAGTTTTGTTCTTGGTATGAGAAGAAATTATATGACTTGTATGATCATGATACAAGAAGTATAGTGCCAAATTGTATATTATTCAGTGTCTCGCCTTGACATTCTGCCTAGGGTATGACTTGAACGGGTACTAGTTGTATGGTAAGGTACAAATTATACTAAGGAGTCATATGTTGGAAAGATTATGGTTTCCAATATTTTAATCAAGGTACGAGTGAAAGGTACCACTCTTATGACAAAGTACGAGTGGAGGAGTCCAACCGTACCCTCCTGCGAGTCTTTTACAACTTTTAAGCTGAGGGTATTTTAGACATTTCACACCCAAGCCCTTAAGACCCCACGCCTTATAACACTATTTGGTTCCTTATTCCTAAATTTAGAAGATCAAAACACTCTCAAAAACTCTCTAGAAACCTCTCAAGAAATCTGTCAAGGAGATTGGGCTAGGGTTTCATCAAGGTGACCATCTAGGGGCTTAAAGATCAAAATATCTCTGTAAATCTTCGTAATTCAGGCTTGTGACTCTTTTTTCATTGTTATTTCAGAAAAATCATGTGGTTTAAGCATTGTTCTTGAATCATAAATGATGTTTTTAAAATCTGTGGTTGCGGGTTTGAATGTCTAATAGTGAGTATTGTTCTCTCATAATTTCACTTGTATTTATACTTGTTTTGATAGTGGTTTTGAACATGTGGGTGCATGGAAATTGTGGTTTAATGAATAGGTCATGGTTAATCCTAACTTGATGGTTTTTGACTTAAATAATGGTTTGATAATGGTATGCCCTCAACCTGTTTGTTAAAATGCCTATGAGTAGAATTTTGTCACATAATGAGTTGTGTTTTGAACTAATGTTTGGCTTAAGAATATTAATGAAGGATGAAATGTTTTGAAAAGGTCTTGATGGACATAAAGTGAATTGAATTGCAATTTAAACCAAGGCACTGGCCTAATAATGTAAATGGTTATTAAATGGTTTCATGAAGACCTTGTGGGTTATAAATGGTTTTAAATTATAACCTTGGTGGTTTAATTGGCTAAATAGATTCGAGTCCCTAAAATTTGAATTGAATTAATGTCTTTGTATGGATATAGTTTT
Source organism: Capsicum annuum (assembly GCF_002878395.1). NCBI lineage: Eukaryota > Viridiplantae > Streptophyta > Magnoliopsida > Solanales > Solanaceae > Capsicum > Capsicum annuum. The sequence goes on along the minus strand of NC_061114.1, from coordinate 169,372,114 downwards.
GAGTCCCAGATGTTGAATGATAATGGTAATGCCATGTTTATGCTTGCAAGTAGGGTTAGTATGATAATACCAATGGGATGCCTTTGGTAAGCAACTGGATAAATGTTTGTGTATGTGTGATAAATGTTTTAATTGGGCTTTAAAAAGGTTGTGTAGTTGAGTTATGAAGATGGAGATACCGAGGGATCAACACTGGAAACCGTATTTGTCGGTACGGGGTCTAAACAACCTAAGGTTTGAGTCCTTTTTCTTAATATGACTGGGAAGCTTGAATCTCCGTACTTCATAATGTGGAGGTTTGAGTCCCCCATATCCTACTACATGATCGGGTGATTAAGTCACCTTAGTATATGAGTGGGAAGTTCTAGTCTCCTAAGTGTATATGTAAGATTATTCTTTGATTTGTGTGGCTACACGGACTGGGGCCCGACTAGGGTGTGAGAGATAGAGCCCATATATCTCGTAGGTGATATTAACGTGATAGATAAGCTACACAATCCAGGATAAGATTTCAAAAATACATGGTAAACCTTGTTCCCAATGTCTCCCAAAACTAACCTCCAAAAGAAGTATGCTGCACTCGATGCCAAATATAGTAACCCAAATAGGTTGAGGTCGGTCCCATAGGGAAGATACTAAATAGTTACTTGACTTGATGTAATACGCGAGAAATATAGGAAAGTAAATGGGGCGATTTTAGTATCAATCGCTAGTGGCAACTAGATCTTGAGTGCTTTTGAGTTGTAAACAATTGAAGATGAACACAAGGCTTGTGTTCCCCCTAGCTTCTTAACTCCGTAAATTTCTCATGACCAACCCAATTATTCTGATGCTTTGCATATAGAGTCTATAATAAATGTATTATCAATCATTTTGTGAACGTGATAATAAACCTCACCCTTTACCAGCTCAGTATTAGGGTGTTGCATTGTTGCTCCTTGTTACGACCTCAGTTCACTATCACTTTTTAGTTCAAGTGATTAGATGAGATGGCAGGAATTATAAGGTGGAGGTGAATCTCAAATTACTATCTTAATCTTCTTTACCTAATCACAAACTCCCTTGTGAAGATGTTTGCAAATACAGGCTATCTCAGATTTCTACAACCACTCTGAGATTAACTATTGTGAAGAAGATTAAGATACATGCATAAACCCTAGAACAGATGAATATCACACTTTCTCTACGTATGTAATCCACTAGGATTTCCACAAACCTAGTCTAGGAGATTAGCCATTGATGTTCATACAAGACTCCATGATTATAAATGAAGAAGACATGTAATTAATTGCACAAGAACAAGATGAATAAACTCTAAATCCTTGAATTGAATAAAAACCCAAAATCTTAAGAATAATTGTAAAGTATGTGAAAAGTAGTTATAACGATGTCAAAGTACGTAACCTAATAAAAGATAAATCCTATTTATATTATCTAAAAAATACTCAAAAATCATAATAAAAATTGAAAAGGTAAGGTTATGTCGGCACAAGGTATGACTTATTCTTCAACTTGTACCATCATTATATGAGTCATACTTTTGCCTCTCGTATCCATTACAGTTTCTGATGTCCTAAGGCTTCTACTTTCTATTCATATATTACTTCTGCTCACGAGTTGTACATGATCATACAAATTACGTCTTTCACTCGTATCCACCTAGGACTTCTGTCTTTCTAAACTTTGAATACTGGACTGCTTACGGTTTCCCAATACGAGTTGTACTCAGACTTCCAACTCTTATACTTCTAAGACTTCAACTTTGGATGCTAGCTTTAGGTTCTATTATGCTTATGACTTCATGGTATGGCTCATACCCTCGCTTACAACTCAGATTCTCCAGTCGTATGTTGTCTATACTTAGATTCTCAGTTTGGCTTTGGGTTTTGTTATGCTTACAAGTCATCCTACGAGTCGCATCGAGTGTTGACGACTCGTGAGGTAACTCTTATCTTGATCAGAATTGGTCTCTCCAGGTCTTTTTCTTCTATCTTTATTCCAACATTACCGTAGACCTATTTTACCTACAATAAATCCAAAAGTGCATCATATCTACTAAAACAACCTAAGTACCTGCATAAATTCACAATTTTAACCATCAAAAGTGCCGTATTTCCATGACACATCCAGACCCTCAACTTAGACTTTTGCGCGTCCTCAGGCAAACAACAATTAAACTCTATAACTCAACATGATGCTTAAACAAAAAGACTATAAGATACCTATGGAAGTGATTTTTAACTCGATTTCAATTATGTTACTCCCCTACTAATTTTAAATTTTCAAGACTCAAACTGTGTATAACGATTTAGCACATGGAGAAATATGAGGGAATCCGATGATGGCATTACATTAGTTACAGACAACCGGGCATCAACTCAATCCACTTTAACTAAATAGACTAGAAACCTAATAACACATGCCATGTGAGCTCACAGTCAATGAAATCCCATTCACTCAGCTAAGATCAATAAATTAATTTAGGGATATAATAAACAATGCTCTTGCTCACAAAGAAGTATCACCGGTGTATACATAATACCATACGATTTCCCATATGCCCTCTTTCTAAGTTTTAGGATAGTCAAAGTAGGCTCATTAAAGGACTTTATTCAGCTTGTAACATAGGTTAAGGGTTGATATGGTATCTTTTTGAGATTTATTTAGTTACTATGCTTCCTTGACACTATGCTCACTTTTGGGGTCCACTTATTTTCTACTTTTTTCATTAACTTTATTTTCACCCTTATGTCTCCCTTTTTACTTTTAGAGCATATTCAAACTTAGGCCAGGCATGGTTTTCTCAATTTTTTTTTTCTTTCTCTTTTGTATTAAATTTTCTTCTCTTTTTCTTTTGTTTTCTATTTATTTTCTTGCCATACCTGTCCTCTTTCATTTTTATTTCTACACTTCTTTTCTTATTCTTATTCTTCCTACGCACCTTTATAATAACCACCCTTAACTTAGGTTATTTGCCTGAGTTAAGGTCTACAGTGTCCAAGGAGGACCAGGGCCAAAACAGGTTCATTATAGAAATGAAAAGGTGAAATCGGTGTATTAAACAAAAAAATGGTCTTTTAAGGCTCAAATACTTGGATCACAGGGAGTCATACTTATTTGGTTGGACATTTATGCTTAAGTGGACTTACAACAAAAAGAGCCTATGATCATCTCCTACTAGACAATATTTGACCTAAGTAAAAGCAACCGGCCAAGTTCTAGATTCCTCTACATGAGAACTCAGTAATACCTCACACACACTAGCACAGGGTTCCATTGCTACGTACTACTTATCCTATTATGCAACTGTTTTACCCTGTTTGTTCTATCCCTAATCCTAATGCCATTATCAGAGTCACAATAGTCTTACACATACACATATGACATAGTTATCAAATATTTAGGAGGGGCCTCAACTTTTCAACATAATTTCACTATGCACAAAATACTCAACATAATCATTTCAAATCCACAAATGTTCCCAAATTTCTATATCAGTTCAAAAATCACAATTGATTACACATATATTTTAAAATCTGTCAAAAATTAATAAAAATAATCTTCTGCCATAGGTGCTAATTTCTCCCAATTTCATCTATCAACACCCAACCTGCAAGTCATAACATACTTTCCGCTACTTATATTTTTCAGCTACTCCCATATAATATACACATTTAGATATACACCCCACCCATATTTGAAAATCCTTGCACTATCCTCAGTGCATAAAAATGTAAAGTAAGGTTCAGAGGTCATACATGGGCGCTCAAGGCACTGGATCAACATCAGCATGTGGGCCTTTAGGTCGGGTCCCACTGCCATTAACAATCATCCCATCAGCTATTGGTACTGAATCAACAATAATAGCACTGGGAGGGTCTGTATACCGCCTCTCTCTACATCATCAATTGGTGGTCTTGAACTACCTTCTCCAGCCGCCATCTCACGGACCCTCGTCTCCTGGTTCTGATCATCCTAAAGACTATCTGCCTTAGTTTTGTTCAAAGCCTGTTTATCCTTGTACCTTGTTTTTTTTTCTCTTTTTTCATCTTGGGTATCCTCAACTTCTAACTCCAGAATAGCCCAAATATTAGGAACATAGATAGTGGGCACCACTGTCTTAATCATGTGCTCTAGAATCCCTGATCTATCATACAACTCTATGGCCATCCTCTTAAGTTTAGCAACTTCAGATTTTATCCTAGCAATATCAGGCATCTGCCTGCTACTCAAACTTTGAGTGACCCTTGACTCAAATACATCAAGTCTCCCTTGGACCCATCTGTCCTGACTCACAAACTGTGTCAAGCTAGGGATTTACCCCCTTTCATAAAACCGACCTTAGCCTCTAGTGTGGCCAATCTGGTGAAGACCTCAGTTCATATGGCCTACGAAATAATAATGAGTCTAGAAGACATACCTCATGGACTGGGTGGCACAGACTAGAATGAAGGAGGATCGCTAGAAGTACCCACTACATCAGTCTACATAGTCTCGATCTGCTCACCCATCTTATCTACCTTAGTAATCTCAGCCTGACCGCTCTACCAGAATATATCAGCCATCAAATTTGCTACTTACCTTGATTTTCAAGCCAGAGGGTTGGCTGTGTCTCTGATTAGGCATAAGTTAATGGTGTTTGTGGCCTCTAACATCTCGTTGATACCCGATAGTTATTTTACTCCCACAGCTAGGACATTTATATGATCATGCAAGGATACGTTAATAGAGACTTCTCATCTCCTATAACTCAGTCTTTTAACTCCCTAGCTAAGAATTCACCAACATCAAACTCATAACCAACTATGAACCTGATTATCATAGCTGCCCAGACTGGTCTGAGAATATTATCCCCTGTGGTGGGACAAAGCCTGCGTCGGGCCAATATCCACTATGCCTATTGAGGGTATTCTTCTCAATCTTTTGGGAGACCACCTCTGGGCCTCCTACTACCCACTTAATGTTTTGTCTGTTTGAAGCTATTCGCTTCATAATCTATCTAAAGAACTCTATATTTTCCTTAGAACCCAATGTCCTTCAAGTGATCTTTCATATTTCTTCCATTCGAGAGTCTATCTCTTCAGTGTTTACGAGAGGCTGATGCTCTGGTCCATAAAAGAATAGACCAATAGTATCTGAACTTCTCGAACAGTAAGTGAAACAATAGGCTCACCACCTTTCCACAATTGACCTTGTGGATTCTTTGAAGTTTTCCCTTATATGCAGAATAAAATTATCGCACCAATACTTTACTATATTTCTCGGGCACTCTTGTCTTCTATTCAAAGCCAGACTACTTGAAGAGCTCCTCAAACCTGGGTTTTTTTGAAATCCCAGTAGTCATCAACCTCCGTACTAGATACAACACCAATTTGATATTTCCTTCTCGAGGTCTACTCAACCCACTGTTAAATATCTCCTACATATTAGGATATCTCCATCATTTAATGATGGGCACTGGAGCAGTGATAAGTGAAAGTGGAGGGTTCTATCGATCAATTGGGTAGCCTCGACCTCTTTGGTATTGTGGACATTCTCAGAACTAGCTTTCTCCAAACTCAATTTAGCATCATCATCAGCATTAGAAGGTGGTGGTGTATAAAGAGGAGAGATAGTTAGATTATTTCTCCTTGGTCCTCGTAGAGGTATTTCCTCCAAGGGTGCAACCTTCTTCGCCTTGTCAGCATTTCCCCTTTTGAGGTAGCCTTTCTTGTTATGGTGCCTTCATATAGGTCATCACTACTATTGGATGACACAGAGAACTCAGAACTAGTTCATTCTGAACTAGTAGCTGGTAACTTCTTATTTCCCTTTTTGTCCATTTGCTAACCAGCTGATCTATTCTTAGAAGGCATGGTACCTGCAAGTACACATTAATTAGTAAACAAATAATGAAAAGAAAACAAAAATAAGAAACTAAAGTTAGTGTGCATGTTCTGTTTAGGGTACGAGTGGGGGATAAAGGTCATATTGACTGGGTACGACTCGTATGAACGAGTCATATGATACATAGTTTATGAACAATTGCTCACTGGTTTGCTTAGGAATCTTCCTAACCACCGAATCATTACCAATAGTTGTAAGCAAATCAGAAATATTTTATAAAATATTATTCCTCCCAAGTCAGTATGATTTAAGCATACAAGTCGTATGGATTGGGTACGACTCATTTAGGGAAGTTATATCCATTCCAAAACTTTAAATTTGTTAGACTTCCATGTTGTCAGTTGGTACAAGTTCTATTACGACCCCTTTACCAGTGGGTGCTAGTCTTAAGGAGTCTCACATCCACTGCAACATAGAAGTCCAACTTTAAAGTTTGATTCTAATTCAAAATACCTAAACTACCCATTAATTTATGAAACAATATTACTTATTTCCAGTCAAAATAAAACACAAATTCAACACCAAAATTCAAGTGTCCTCCTAATTTACCAATTTCAACCTAAACCTAAAAACTAGAGTTTCAAAATTCAACAACAAAGTGAAATCAACTCAAAACAAGTTCAAGCAATCTTACATTTTCTATTTTATGCAAGATATCATGAATTTAAGTTTGAAATACTTACTTGACTTGAGTTGAAGACTAAGTTACGCGATTTCACTTCTTTTTCCCTAAATTTGTGCTTAACTCAAGGAAAGTGTGGAATACAAACATGTTGGTACCTAATTTAAGTTGTTTTCAAGTAATTTCGTGAGTTGAAAGCTTAAAATTCAAGCAAAAAATAGAGGTGGGTATGAATTTTGGCTATCGGGTATCTGCGGGTACCCTATTTCTTTTTAAATCACTTATCTGGGCTGGGTTGACCCGCAACCCTGACCTGGTAAGCTTGGGTATGAGTTATATGTATGACTTGTACCCAGGATTATGGGTCATTTCTTTAACTAGTATAGACCTGGAACCTTACCTGTGTTCTGGAGTGGATACGACTCAATGTGACAAGTCGTACCTTGAGGGTATGCCTCATTCTGAGAGTCGTATCCTTTTCAAAAACTTTTACCTGATTTTAATTATTCTCCTAGGTCCTTACTATTCCTACTCATGAGTTGTACCGTCTAGATACGACTCATAAAGAGTTCATATAACCAAACTTCTTGAAATTTTCTGGATATTTTCTGCAATATTTAGTCCTGTACACTGAACAAACATATTAACCTATAACTAAATAAGTACAAAAACATGGGTTGCCTCCCACGTAGCACTTGATTTAACGCTGCGGCACGATGGGGATAAGTTGGATGCTTAGATTGCACCTAACCAGCCTTATGGATTGCCTCTTATGCAGTACTTTATTTAACGTCATGACATGACATAATTGCCTTGGTTACTCAGTCTTCACCAAGGTCAATTTCAAAAACCTTATCCACTTCTTCATAATTTCCCATATAGTGCTTTACTCCTAGCCCGTTTACCTTAAATGGGGCTTCACCATCCTTCTTCAGTTCTAAAGCACCATAGGGATAATCTTTTGTAATCGTGAATGGACCATACCATCTAGACCTCAACTTACCTGGAAACAATCGAAGCCTTAAGTGGTAGAGCAATACCTGGTCACCTTTTTTGAAGATTCTTTTCTCAATTTTATGGTCATGAGAAGCTTTATATTTTCCTTGTAAAGTTCAAAATTTTTATACGCCCAGATTCGAAATTCATCCAACTCATTCATACTTTTTATCCTTGACTTGGCTACATCTTTCCATTCAAAATCCAGCTTCTTCAAAGCCCATACTGCTTTATGTTCAAGCTCAATAGGAAAGTGACACACCTTTCCATACACTAAATGATATGGTAAAGCACTAATTGGGGTCTTGAATTTTGTTTGTTAAGCCTATAATGGATCATCTAACTTTCGTAACCAATCAGTCCTATTGGCATTTACTGTCTTCACCAAAATGGACTTAATTTCTCTATTGGAGACTTCAACCTTTCCACTACTCTGTGGATGATAAGGTGTTGCCACCTTGTGTTTGAATCCATACTTCTTTAGCAGACCTCTGAATATACAATTACAAAAATGTGACCCTCCGTCACTAATTATAGCACAGGGTATGCCAAATCAAGAAAAAATATTCTTTTTCAAGAATGTAGTGATACTACGTGCTTTATTGTTAGAAAGCACAACTACTTCCACCTATTTTGAGACATAATCCACAGCCTCAAGTATATACTTCATGCCAAATAAACTCAAAAAAGATCCCATGAAATCCACATCCCATACATCAAACAATTCCAATTCTAAGATTAGAGTCATTGGAAGTTCATGTTGTCTAGAGATGTTACCTTGTCATTGATATTGACATAAGTAGAAGTAAAATCATGTGTATCTTTGTAAGTTGTTAGCCAATAGTACCCACACTGCAATATCTTGTGGGTTGTGTGGGTTTCTCCATGATGAACTCTACTGGTGAAGAATGACATACCTCAAGTATGCTCATTCTCTCCACTGCAGGTATGTATCTGCGAATAATTCCATCTGCCCAAATTCTAAATAAATAAGGTTCATTCCAGGAAAATTTTCTTACCTCATGCATGAACTTCTTTTGTTGTTGGAAGGAAAGATCTTCTGGGATTAGATCACTGGATAGATAACTTGCATAATTTGAAAACCATGGAATTAGAACTTGGTAAGCTACCAATAACTGCTCGTCTGGAAAACCGTCATCAATATCGAGCCCATCTTTAACATTCTGCATTATTTTCTCCTCTAGTCTAGAAAAATGATCTACAACTTGATTCTCAGTGCCTTTTCTTTCCTTAACCTCAAAATCAAATTCTTGTAGCAATAGCACCCACCTAATCTGTCTAGGCTTCGCATCCTTTTTTGCCATTAAGTACTGCAGTGCTACATGATCAGTGTGAACAATCACCTTTGTCTCAATCAAATATGACCTAAACTTCTCAAAGGGAAAAATCACTGCCTACAACTCTTGTTCTGTTATAGTGTAGTTCTTTTGAGCAGGATTTAGTGCCTTACTAGCATAGTAGATGCGATGAAGGATCATTTCTTTCCATTGACCTAGTACAGCCCCTAAGGCCAAACCACTCGTATCATACATAATTTCTAATGTCAAGGACTTATCTAGAGATACAATGATAGGAGCAGTCATCAATTTCTCTTTCAGACATTCAAAAGCCTTCAAGCATGGTTCACTAAACTCAAATTTCACTTCTTTCTCAAGAAGCCTACAAAGAGGGTTGGCAATCTTGAAGAAATCATTGATGAACCACCTATAAAACCCAGTATGACCCTAAAAACTATGAATACTCTTTATAGAAATTGGTGGAGGTAATCTCTCAATCACTTCAATCTTCGCTCTATCTACCTCAACATCCATTTTTGAAATTTTGTGTCCAAGCACTATACCTTATTTAACCATAAAATAGCACTTTTCCTAATTGAGTACCAAGTTGCTTTCTGCACACCTTCTAAGAGCATTTGCAAAGTGAACTAAATAGTTATCAAAAGAATCACTAACGACTGAAAAATCATCCATAAATACTTTGATGGTGTCTTCTACCATGTCACAAAAAATTGACATCATACATCTCTGAAATGTGCTGAAGCATTATATAACCTGAATGACAAATGTCAAAATGCGAAGGTCTCATAAGGATATGTGAAGGTGGTCTTCTCTTGATCTTCAAGTGCAATAGTAATCTATTTATAACCTGAATACCCATTAAGAAAATAGTACCATCATTTGCCTGCTAACCTGTCTAATATTTATTCCATGAAGGGCATGGGAAAGTGATTCTTTTGAGTCCATGTATTCAATTTCCTGTATCCATGCATACTCTCCATACTATGACTGGTCTTATTGGTACTAGCCCATTCTTTTGATTAGGCACAATAGTAATATCGCCATTTTTAGAACATATTGTATCAGACTAACCCGCTTACTATCAGCAATAAGATACACAACACCAACATCTAACCACTTAATTATTTCTTTCTTCACTACCTCCTACATAGGAGGATTGAGTTGACACTAATGTTCTATACTTGGAATATAGTCTGGTTTAAGTTGAATTTTATAATTACAAATTCCAGATGGAATACCCATAATATCTGTAATGGACCAACCTATGGCCCTTTTGAATCTCTGTAATACTGATAACAAAGCTTCTACTTTTGTTTCACTCAAGTTAGCTAAAATAATTACCGACAAAGTGTTGTCAGCTCCCAAAAATACATATCACAAATGAGAAGGAAGAGCCTTCAACTCTAAGACAGGTGGCTCCTCAATGGATGGGCGTGCAGGTAGAGTAGTTCTATTCTTCAGATCCAAATCAATATTTTTTGGTTCATAAGCATATGAACCACTCCCATACAGTGCACATACTATTTCATCGTACTCATCAATTCCACTACTATCAAAGTTCATGATCACTGCAACAAGAGCTTTAACACCCAACCTTTCTTTAATGGGAAGAGCATCATCATCATCATCCTAAATAGTGATCGAGTCAACATTATAGAATGAATCCATCTTTTCATAATACACATCAATCATGGATATTACTCTTAACTCATCTGGCTGCTTCATAGATTTTCATACATTGAATGTCACCTGTTCATTATTGAGTCTCAACATCAGATGTCCATTCACCAAATCAATCAACATCCTACCTGTAGCCAACAATGGTCTTCTAAAAGTAATTAGGACTTAAAAGTCCACTTTGCATTCCATGATCACAAAATCAGCAGGAAAGATGAAAGAAGCCACTTTCACCAATATATCATATAAAATACCAATTGGCTTCTTCACTGTCCTATCCACCATTACTAGTCTCATGGTAGTTGGTTTAGGGTATCCCAACCCTAACTATTTTAATACTGCAAAGGGAATGAGGTTGATGCTATCCCCTAAATCACATAATGCTCGAATGAAGTTGAAAGATCCAACAGTGCAAGAAATGGTAAAAGCACCAGGTCCTCCTTTTTCTCTACCAATGATATAGTAACTACAATACTGCAATGATGAATATTTTTGACTGGCTCATAACTCATTGACCTTTACTTGGTGATTAAATTTTGCATGAATTTTATATATCCTAGCATTTGCTCCAATGCCTATACAAGTGGTATGTTGAATGTCAACTCCTTTAACATAGATTTTTTTTGATACTTACCCTATTCTTATTTATTTTTTAACCTTTGAGGAAAGGAAGGAAGAGGTCTCAGAATAGGCTTTAACAAAGGCTCCCCAACCTTGTCATTTTCTTTGTTCTCTTTACTACTACTCTCTACATCAATAGGATCATCATTATTTTTGTGCTCATATACAGTTAGTACATGTGGGTCTGTGGTGGTTTTACCACTGCGAGTGGTAATGGCATGTCTTAGATTTTAAACTATAATACTAGGGAGAATGCCAGACTGTCTTTAATTTACTGTGCCTGACATCTGACTAAATTGTTGCTCCAACTGTTTGATTACTATAGCATGTGATTCAAATTTTTGATTTAGCCCTGATAAATCTGCCTTAATATCCTTAAGACAACTTTCTTGGACTTTGACTAATTTTGACAAAAGTGCCTCCATTCTAGATTCTGAATCATGACCCCCAGGTGGAACATACTTATCACTTTTCTCCTTGTAGTCATCTTTCTGACACTAATTTCTACCTCTCTCTACTTCTATCTTTGTATATGTTATTATAATATCTCCAACCTTGATTTCCTTACTCTTGAGCCTGGAAATCCACCAACCTATGATCAAGATACTTTGCTTCTTCTTCGTATTTAATCTTAAAAGTTTTCAAAGTGGATGCCTGACCCCTAATTGCATTTACTTTTTAAGCCCCCATTACTGTAAATTGCTTAGTAAGAAACCCAATGTCTATTCGAAGTTTAGTAACCTCTTGTGTGACCAAGTCATTATTCACTCCATAATTACTAACCGATCTAATAGCATATGCACCTTCACCGCATTCAGTATCTCTCGTATGCCATCCTCTATTTGTCATTAAAATATCATCTAGCATCTCTTGCGCATAATCCCATCAAAGTCGCATAAATGCACTTCTTAAAATAGTATCTGCCTTGCTCTCGAACTAACATTTAGTGATTTGTAGAAGATTTACAGCAAATTTGACCCTCTAATTTTATGATTAGGTGCAATGCTCAGCTTCTACTTAAATTTAAACCATGCTTCATACAAAGATTCTGTAGGCAATTGTCTAAAGTTATAAATTTCATCTTTCAACTGTAACATCCTTGTAAGAAGGAAAAATCTGTTAAGAAACTATTTCCAAAACTCATGCTAAGAAGTGATTGAACCTCTCAGAAGTTCCCCCAACCATAGTGATGCTTATTCAGTAAACAAAAATAGAAACAACCTTAAACTCAAAGCTTTTTCGTCCACCCCTGGGATGGTATAAGATGTGCAGATCCAAGTAAAGTTAGCAAGATACAAATTCTCATCATCAGTTTCTGCTCCTGAAAACTCACCCTTTAAGTTTAACAACTGGATCATAGCACTAGTAATGTCAAACTTCACATTGAGGGATAAAGGTGGAGGAATGATTGCTCCTGCCGTAGTTGGTTCAATATATACCATATCCTCATCGTCTTTCTCATATGGTTGCAGGGGCTGATATGCAGGGATCACTAGAACTCTGCCTCTATAAACTCTATTACCCACTTGTCTCGGCTTAACTAGTTATCTATTATAAGCTCTCCGAGCCTCTTAAACTAACCTAGACTCTTTAGATTCTTATCTATCTTGCTCTAAAAGTTGTTGCGTCTATATATCTATAACATTTTGAGGATCAAGTGAAGCAAGCGGGATTGCCGCATTTAGATCAATAGCTGAAAAGTCTTGACCTCTTGCAGGAACACCATCACAAACTTGTTCTACTATTCTTCATGGTGTTTAAAGAATTTTTTCTGGATATAGATCAAAAGGAAGTAAGGGATTCCCTCTTCTCTAAGTGTTTGACATACACCGGTATATACCAAATCAAAAATAGAAAATAAAACTCGCAAACTTCACCAAATTCAATCAACAATAACACCGTCTTCCATGGCAATGATGCCAAAATTTGATTTTACCTAATACTAACCTCCAAAAAAAGTATGTTGCAATCGATGAAAAATATAGTTACCCGACTAGGTTGGGGTTGATCTCACAGGGAAGATGCTGAACAGTTGCTTGACTTGATGTAATCCATGAGCAGTACAGAAAAGTAAATGTAGGTATTTTAGTATCAATTGCAAGTAGTAACCAGATCTTGAGTGCTTTTGAGTTGTAAACAATAGAAGACGAACACTAGGCTTATGTTCCCCCTAACTTCTTAACTCTGTAAATTTTTTGCGATCAACCTAAATATTTTGATGCTTTGTATGTAGAGTCGACAAGATATGTAATATCAATTGTCTTTTGAATGTGATGGTAAATCTCACCCTTTATTGATTCAGTCTCAGGGCGTCACCTTGTTGCTCCTTGTTACAACCTTAGTTCACTATCACCTTTTGAGTTCAAGTGATGTGATGAGATGGCAGGAATTATAAGGTGGAGGTGAATCTTAAATTACTATCTTAATCTTCTTTTCCTAATCATAAACTCCCTTTAGAAAATTTTTGCAAATACAAGCTATCTCAAACTTCTGCAATGGCTCTAAGATTAATTATTGTGAAGAAGATTAAGATACATCGATAAACCCTAAAATAGATAAATATCATACTTCTTCTACGTAGCTAATCCACAAGGGTTCCCATAACCCTAGTCAAGGAGATTGGCTGCTGATGTTGATGCAAGAATCCATGATTATCAATGTAGAATACATGTAATTAATTGCACAAAAATAAGATGAATAAACTCCAAAGTCCTTAATTGAATAAAAACAAAAAATCTTAAGAATAATTATGAAGTATGTGAAAGGTAATAAGAACAATGTCAAAGTATGTAACCTAATAAAAGATAAACCCTAGGGTATTTATAGTATCTTAAAAATACTAAAAAATCCTAATAAAAATGAAAAAGGTAAGGTTATGTCAGCATAAGGTTCGACACATTCTTCAACTTGTACCGTCATCATACGAGTCGTACTTGTTCCTCTCGTATCTATTACTGTGTTTGATCTCCCAAGGCTTCAACTTTCTACTCATCATACAACTTCTGCTCATGAGACATACACGATCATGTGAATTGCGTCCTTCACTTATATCCACCTGGGACTTCTGCCTTTCCAAGCTTTGAACCCTGGTCTGCATACGATTTCCCTATACGGTCTCACTCATACTTTTGACTCGTATACTTTTGAGACGTTAACTTTGGGTTACAACTTTAGGTTCTGTTTTGCTTATATTTCATGGTATGGCTCGTACCCTCGCATATGACTTATATGATCCAATCATATCTTTTCCATACTTAGATTCTCTATTTGGTTTTGGGTTCTGTTATGCTTAAGAGTCATCCTACGAGTTGTATCTAGTGTTGACGACTCGTGGGGTAACTCGTATCTTAATCAGGATTGGTCTGTCTAGATATTTTTCTTATATTTTATTCCAACACTACTGTAGACCTATTTTACCAACAATAAACCCAAAAGTGCATCATATCTACTCAAACAACCTAAGTACCCACATAAATTCACTATTTTAAGCATCGAAAGTGCCCTGTTCCACGACACATTAGTTCACTATCCCGGCACAATATATATATATATATATATGTATTCATGTGGATGCATATGATGATTTAACTTGGATTTAATGACAACATTATTTTATTCCTTTATCATTGAGTTACATGCTAGAGCTCTAACTGTTATCCATCCTCGGATGCTGTATCTCCACGCGATATAGGGACTAAAATTTTTTTTTCTTTTCCTGCACAGTGACCAGGTGTTTGAGCGGTTTATAAGTTGACATTGAGGTGGTGAGATTCCATACTTCGGAAGGCATTCAGTTTATATTTTTTATATTCTATATCTTAGACTTTTTTTGACTATTTTCGAGGGCATGTCTCGATATTTTATTAATCTAAGATAGTAGAGGCTTTATGGATTACTGTGGACTTGGGTGTGTTGGTTTTGTGTGTTGTGGTGATGAATGGTTTAGATGTTTCTTGAGCTATTATTAGCCTTATTTATCTCTATATTGTCATATGTTTGAGATTCATCCGACACTTGTAGTTGATATGTTGGTTAGGTTAGGTTAGGGGGTGATCTCTGTTCCATATGAGACTTGAGATACCCTTCACAGCCAAGCCCTAGTACAGGTCACAATAAAGTTGGTATTATAGCCTAGGTTCACGGTAAATTAGGTGTCCACAAAGCTATGTCAAGTATAGTCTCTTTTATGGGTGTGTAGCATGCCATACTTATAAGGGAGAGGCTATGAGACATTTAGGAATGTTTTCTTTTCTTGTTGTTCTATTTCAAGCTATAGAGCCTAAGGTCTTGAATCTCTCTAACCTCCATTTCTTCTCCTTTCAGATCATGCCTCTAAAGATATTTGAAACTTATGGAAACTCCTCTCCCATCGAAGAACAATATCGACGGAGCTCGTACTACCCATGGGGTACAAACCCAATCCAGGGTTGCTTCTTCTGATTTCCCTCATGGAGTCCCACTGGTACCTACTGATCTTTTTCCAGGTGGTGACACCCTTGCTCAGTCACCTCAAGAAAATATTTTTAATATGGAGTTCTGTCGTTCTATTCAACTGTTAACCCAGATAGTGGTCTCTTTATCACACCAGTTCGATCTTATTGGTGTTAGAAAAGGTTAGACGAGGATGGAAGAAAGGAAAAATAAGAATTTTAGATGTTAAGAGTAGGGTGGGGGTCAGTACAATAGTGGTGTAGTCATGGGAGACAATGGACTAAGGAAGAAAGTTTGGGAAAATCTAGTTCTTACCCTTCGGCTAGAGACCTTTACCATAAGCCATCTGGTGGACATCAATTTAAGAATAGTAGTGTTCCTAGGGATGGGGTACCCAATATCGATCTATTGAAGAACATTTAGTTTTACCCTATCCTCCTTGCTGGTTCTGTAGTCGAGGACATTTCGGGTTCTGTCATAAAGGAAAAAATTGATGCTTCAATTATGGTCAGATTGGTCATATACAGTAAAATTGTCATTCTAGGATTGCTTCTGGGGCCAACAAAGTGCCTATACTACTTCATCAGCTCCCGCACCAAATGGTGCTACCTCTAATGTTGATACTAATCAAAATCATCTCAATGCTCTTTTCGACCGCTGGGAGTCTGAAGCATCTCCTAATGTTTTCCTTGGTATGTTGAAACTCTTTCCCTATGATGTGTACTACTTACTTGAGTTGGGGATCTCTTTCTCTTATGTAACCCTATTGGTAGCTATGCATTTTTATTTTGGTCCAGAGTGTCTGTTGGACCCTTTTTCTATTTCTACCCTAATAGGAGACTATGTAGTTGTTAGAAGAGTCTATAGGAGCTGTGTGGTAGCTGTTGGTAGTAGATAAACTTTGATGGACTTAATAGATTTAGTCATGGTTGATTTTATTATTTTTCAGCAGATGGATGGTTGCACTCATACTATGCTACCTTAGATTGTCGAACCCATAAGGTTATGTTTAATTTCCCTAATGAGCCAATTATTGAGCGGGAAGATGGTTCCCTAACTCCTAAGGAAAGGTTTACATCGTATCTTAGAGCCCAGATATTAATCTTCAAGGGGTGTCTCTATCATCTGGTCCAAGTTAAAACTTCTAACTCGAAAGGTCTTTCTTTGTATTCGATTCCTGTGGTAAATAAGTTTCCCGAGGTCTTCCCGGATGAGCTTCTCGGTATCCCTCCCGATAGGGAGATTGATTTTGGTATTGATCTTATTCTAGACACTCATCCAATTTCTATTCCCCCATATAGAATGGCTCCGATCGAGTTGAAATAACTTAAGAAGAAATAAAAGAACCTCTTAGACAAAGGTTTCATCTATCCTAGTATGTCTCTGTGGGGTACACCAATGTTATTCGTGCGTAAAGAAGATGGGTTTCTTCAGATGTGTATAGGCCGTTGGCGATAAGAAAGGAAATTTAGAGTAGTCTCCTTATTGGGTATATTAGTATGATTTGTGAGATATTTTGTGGGTGATACATGATCGTTATTAGATGCTAATTTTGAGCTTTTGATGCTAAGTGTGGTGATAAGAATGTTAAATCAAGGACAGTGATGCAACATATATGGGGGTAAATTAGTAGGGTAATGTTATATGTGAGAGATCTTGGGTTGGTGCCCTATGAAATAATGGAATATGTAATGGGGGTATAGGTTTGGGGCCTATATGTTGAAGTAGAAGTGGTAGCTAAATAATTAGATGGATAAGAGTTTTGGGTTACAAGAGTAAAGTATACTCAATTTTTAGTTAAGGGTGCCCTCTAAGCCTAGCTTATGTTCCTAATGTTTCTGAGCATACAGAAGTCTAGGGTGTTTTTATATGGTGTTATGTGGAGCCAAACTAGGGGAGGAGTAGATAGATTATGTGAACTCTTGGTATAAATTTAGAATCTGTCGAGATATGGGGATATAATATTGGAGAAGTAATGCTGGTATTCTAAGGAGTTACAAAAAAATGGACTGAGGAGTGTTTAGAAGCATAGATGTCCAAACCCCTAATTAGAAGTTGCGAGTCTATGATTTTAGAGTTTACCAGACCTTTGATGGGGTAAACCATAGAACGGATATAGTAAAGGTAGGCTTGAATGTTGTGATGGATAATTAGGAATCCTAGTGGGATAGGATGGTTGATTTCTATGATGGGGCCAAGTAGTATGCAAGGAATAGAACCCTGTGGCCTAAGTTAACCTCTTTTAGCTTTGAATAGGCTTAAACATAGGAGCAATATATATGGATAGACTTAGGATCTCGTAGTGATGTGTCTGTGGAAAATTTTGAGATTGAATTTGGTGAGGCAGAGTATTCATTGATGATTTCTAGGGTGAGGACTAAAGGTAAGAGTAGAGATGTTTGGGGTTTAATCGTGCTGGTAGTGCCTCATCCCATTATTTGAGGATGATTGATCCTTAAGGGAGGGGGTGGCGGGAGACTGAAACACCCAAAACTTTGGCCCTTGCAAAATTTCATGAGTCTTGGACATTTTGTGCATCATACGACTTACCATACTACTCGTATGGTAAGGTTATGGATCAAGGACCCTAGTAGTATGATGGTCAGTGTCGTATTGGCCAAGTTCTATTCTTGGTACAAGACGAAATCATATAACTCGTATAATCATGACATAAGAAGTATAGTGCTAAACCATACGTTATTCAGTCTTTAGCCGTGACATTCTGCCTAGGGCACGACTTGATTGGGTACTAGTCGTATGGTAGGTTACGACTCATACTAAGGAGTCGTATGTTGGATAGATTATGGTGTCCAACATTTTAATTAAGGTATGAGTAGAAGGTACCACTCGTATGATGGGGTATGAGTGGAGGGGTCCAACCGTACCTTCATGTGAGTCTTTTGCAACTTTTAAGCTGAGGTAATTTTAGACATTTCACACCACAATCCCTTAAGACCCCACACCTTATAACACTATTTGGTTCCTCATTTATCACTTTAGAAAATCAAAACACTCTCAAAAACTCTGTAGAAATCTCTCATGGTGATTGATCTAGGGTTTTATTAGGGTGACCATCTAGGTGATTAAAGATCAAAATCTCTCCATAAATCTTCATAATTCAGGCATATAACTCTTACTTCATTGTTAGTTTATATAAATCATGTGTTTTAAGCATTATTCTTGAATCATAAACGGTGGTTTTGAAATCTATAGTTGGGAGTTTGAGTGTGTAATATTGAGTATTTCTCTCTTATGTTTTCACTTATGTTTATACATATTTTGATAGTGGTTTTGCATATGTGGTTGCATGGAAATTGTGGTTTAATGAATGGGTCATGGTTAACCCTTACTTGATGGTTTTTGACTTGAATAATAGTTTGATAATAGTGTGCCCTCAACCTATTTTTTAAAATATCTGTGAGAAGAATTTTGTCACATGATGAGTTGCATTTTGAACTAATGTTTGGCATAAGAATGTTAATGAAGGATGAATGGTTTTGAAAAGGTCTTGATGGCCATAAAGCGAATTAAATTCTGATTTGAACCAAGGCATTGGCCTAATAATGTAAATAATTGGTAAATGGTTTCATGAAGACCTTATGGGTCATAAATGGTTTTGAATTGTAACCTTGTTGGTTTGATTGGCTGAATGGTTCGAGTCCTTGAATGTCGAATTGAATTGAGGTCTTTGTATAGACTATGGGTTCGAGTCCCAAACATTAAATAATAATGGTTATGGCATGTTGTAGACTTTCAAGTGGGGTTGGTATGATGATATCAATTGGATGCCTTCGGTAAGTAACTGGAAAAGTTTGTTTATGTGTGGTGAATGCTTTAAATATGGTTGTGTAGCTGAGTTACGAAGGTGGAGATCTCGAGGGGTCAATGCTGGAAACTGCGTTTGCCGGTGTGGGGGTCAAAATGGCCTAAGGTTCGTGTCCTCCTGGTTAATATGACCGGGAATTTTGAATCTCTGTACTACATGATGTGGGAGGTTTGAGTCTCCCATATTCTACTATATGATCGTTTTCTTAAGTCACCTTAGTATATGAGTGGGAAGTTTGAGTCTCCCTAGCGTATATGTAAGATCATTCTTTGGTTTGTGCGGATACACGGACTGGGGCCCAACCTGGGGGTGAGGGCTGGAGCCCATATAGCCTATGGGTGTTATTAACATAACAGCTAAGCTACATAACCTAGACTAAGATTTCAAAAATGCATGCTAAATATTGTTCCCTATCCTGGCATGATATATATATATATATATATATATATATATATATATATATATATATGTATATATGTATGTATATATGTATATATGTATGTATGTATGTATACATGTGATTGAATATGATGATTTGACTTGGATTTAATGACAATATTATTTTATTCCTTTATCCTTGAGTTATATGCTAGCACTTCAATTGCTAACCATCCCCAGATGCTGTATCCCTACGCGATACAGGGACCAGAACTTCTTCTTCTTTTCCTGTATAGTGACTAGGTTTTTGAGTGGTTCGTGAGTTGACATTGAGGTAGTGAGATTTTATACTTTGGAAGGCATTCATTTCATAGTCTTTATACTCTATGTCTTAGACTTTTTTTAGACTTGGTTTGTCTATTGTCAGGGACATGTCCTGACATTTTATTGATCTCAAATGGTAGAGGCTTTGTGGATTACTGTGAACTTCGGTGTGATTATTTAATGTGTTGTGTTGATGAATGGTTTAAATATTTCTTGAGCTATTGTTGGCCTTATTTCCCTCTATCTTTTTATATGTTTGGGATTTATCCAACACTTGTGGTTGATACGTTGGTTAGGTTAGGTGAAGGGGTGATCTCCGATCCACGTGGGTCTTGAGATACCCATCATGGTCAGGCCCTGGTTTGGGTCATGACAGTTAGAGTCGTGGGTCTAGGCGATTTCTTAACTGCTTCAACTTTCTGTGGATCTACCTTGATCCCATCACTATAATCGACATGCCTAAGAAAGGTCGCAACACTTAGCCAAAATTCACACTTAGAAAATTTTGCATACAACTTATGGTCCTTAAGAGTCCATAACACAATTCAAAGGTGATTGGCATGATCCTCGTCACTCTTAGAGTACACCAAGATATCATCAATGAAGACTACAATGAACAAATCCAGAAACTTCCAAATCACCTAATTCATAAGATCCATGAAAGCAGTCGGTGTATTAGTCAACCTAAATGACATAACCAAAAACTCATAGTATAATACCTTGTATTTCCCTAGCTTAAATTAACTCAGTACATGAGTAATCCAATATGAATTTTTTTAAATCCTCAGTATTTTTCAGTTTAGAGCCTGCATTGCGTAGGAAATTGAATTAGCTTTCCGATAGTATAAAATTTGCCTGAATCCGATAACCGGATAAGAAGTTATGGTTATTTTAAGTTTCGGTCATTAAACACCGCCATTCAGGCCAGTAGTGCATCATGGAGTATGTCTAAATGGCAATTGTCATTTTCCATAGAGCTAACGCGATACTACCGCATCACGCCACCAGCCAATTTCCTAATTGTCACTTTTCCAGTGTTGCGCGATAATAACGCATCGCGCCAAGGACCATTTTCCCATCCAGTGAGGCACTACGATGACGTCGGATTGTGCCATCAGCCCACTTCCCAGTTGTCCACTTTTCAGTGAGCAGACGCGATTGTACCGCATCGCGCTGGGGTGAAAACTTAGTAGTTCAAGTTTCCGTTATTTAATTTTAGGGGCTGTTTGGTCAAATCTCAAAATCCCTAATCAACCTAAACATGGGATTTACACCCTAAATAACCTAATATCTCATCATTCACTCACTTTTCTCAAGATTTAAAACACTCTCTCAAGATGAAAAAAACCCTAGTTCAAGAATTCAAGAACAAGCTCAAGAATTCCTCCAAGGACTTCAAGAATTAAGATACCCAGGTATGTTAGGTTTTCATCTATGGGTTCCTTTCACCCATAGAGTCCATGAATCCATTTTTAAAACTACAAGATTATTGAATTATGAAATTCCATGTTTGAATTAGATTAAATTCATGTTCATGATACTAGTTGGGTTTCAATCCATGATTTAAGTGCAAGTTCATGAAATTGAATAGCATGTGTGATGAATATGTGATTATCTTGATAAAACCTTGAATTTACAAAGTGATTAATGTATCTGTGATGTTAATTTGGTTTTCAATCCATGATTATGGTAAGATTCCTAAAAATAGAATAGTATTTAGGGGCAATTATATGAATAGCATGTTAAACCCATGAAATTGCAAGTTGGGCATTGTAGTTGCCATGTTTATATGTTATCCATGAATATGTGCATTAGGTTGTGCTCCCCAAGTGATTGATAGAATGATCATGTGAATTAAATGATAAAATCATGGCATGCTAGTATATGTACAAGCTTATGCCCTACAAGTGTTTGATGAAATCTCTATATGAATGAATTATGCACAAGTATACATTGTTATGATTTTCAAGATTATGCTATGCTTTACTTTTCATGCTATAGAGTACTGGGGGTATTTTATACCCGACAATCTAGCTGTTTACCTAGATCCAGTGTCAGTTACCGAATAGTATCAGTCATGTCACGATCAGTAGAACTCAGTCAGTTACAAAACTCAGAAAAACTCAGTAAACTCAGTATCAATCCAGTCCAATTCAGTATAATTAGTTAAATGTCTTTCAATTGGGAGTAAGATTTAGCACCGAGTGAATCCAGGGATGGGGGAATTCCTGTTAGTGTAGGATTTGACCCTTAGTAGCAATCCCTAAGTTACAGAACTACGTAGCTAGCATAGGTTGAGATGACTTCCTGCTATATAAGGGTTGGCACATCTCTTATGAGTTTTCCTGCCAGTTAAGGGTTGAAAAAATAACTTCTTGCCAGTTAGGGTTAACTCACAGCCATTGTTAGTACCCGTGGCACGGTACTAACATCTTTCCAACTGAGGTCACAAGTTAGACCCCTATCATCTCAGATTTGGGGCATGTTGGTTAGATGATTACCTGCATAGTTTCAGTTTCAGTCTTCAATTTAGAACTCAGTGCAGTTCTATAGAATCTGGACTGTTAGAAACAGTCAATCAGTATCAGTAATTCAATTATTAGTAACTTCAGATATTAGTTACTTAGTTATCAAAACTCAGTACTCAGCTTCAGAAAAGCTCAGATACAGTATATATCTATGCATGTCCATAGTATTGTATTCTTAGTGATTTTAGTAGTATTAGTTATCCACGTATTCTTACATTTAGTTACTCTATATCGTCTGGTCAGTTACTGTTCATGCATATGAACCCTTGCAATCATCCTTACCTCATCTAGAATACTAGTACATTCCACGTACTGACCGCATACTCTTTTTTTACGCTATAATGTCTCATATCATAGGTTCGAATGCTCAGGATCCTGATCGTGTTTAGACAAATCCAGTCAGTAGTTCCAGATATAGTAGTGAGTCCTCATAGGGATATGCTTTTATTTTAGTTTATTAGTAGTTCAGTAGTGGGAGTTAGTTGGGGGCTTGTCCCATCAACTCTATATTTAGATAGTTCAGTTAGAGGATTTAAGACTAGACCAGTTCAAACAGTGTTTAGTTTTTAGATGTTTTTACCAGATATTATTATTTGTCAGTGTTTAGATTTTGAGCCTTATGGAAATTCAGATTAATTCTATGTTTGTTTCAGTATTATTATTCAGTGCTCAACAGATATTAGTCATGGGTTAGCTTGTGGTCCTTCGGGGTCGTAAGCACTGTGTAGCGTCCGGGGTATAGATGTGGGGCATCATACATAGTGACTATAACGGGTTTGGAAAAGAGTCTTGGGAATATCAATCTCCCTAATCTTCAACTGGTGATAACCCAAATAAAAAACTGATCAATCTTAGAGAAAAACCTAGCATGCTAAAGCTGATCAAAAAGGTCATCAATCGTAGAAAAAGGGTACTTATTCTTCACTATCACCATATTCAACTGACAATAATCTAAACAAATTTGAAGAGACCCATATTTCTTTTGCACGAAAAGCATAGCAGTATCCCACAAAGAGACCCTAGGATGAATAAAGCCTTTATCATGAAGATCTTTCAATTGCTTCTTCAGCTCCTTTAGTTCAGAAGGAGCCATTCTATAAGTAGGAATGTAAATTGGACGAGTATCCGGTAGAAGATCAATCCCAAAATCTATTTCCTCAGGAGGAATCCTAGGAAAATCATCAGGAAACACTTAAGAAAATTCATTAACCACAGGGATGGATTGCAAAGAAGGACTTTCAAAATTAGAATCCTTAACTTGAACTAGATGATACAGACACCCTTTAAAAGCATTTTATGAGATCTAAGGTAAGAGATAAACCTCTCTTTGGGTATTAAGGAACTCTCCTCCCATTCTAATACCGGTTCATTAGGAAATTGAAAACTGACCTTTCGGGTCCTACATCCATAGAAGCATAGCATGAATGAAGCCAATTTATCCCTAAGATAACATCAAAATCCACCATATCAAATTTTATAAAATCCACCAATGTCTCTTTATGAAATATGGACACCCATACAACCTCTATAGATTTTTCTAGTAACTATACAATCACCCATCAGAGTAGACACACAAAGAAGGGTTCGACAATAATTTTATGACCAAAACCAAAATACACAGCCACATAAGAGGTGACATAAGATAGTGTAGAACCTGAATCAAGCAAATAATAAACATCATGAGAAAAGAGCTGTAATATACCAGTAACAACATCTAGAGATGTCTCAAATTCCTAATGAGTAGCAAGTGCATAGAGATAATTCTAGCCAGTTTTGGTACCAGAAGTAGCGCCCTTTGGATCAAGGGGTGATCAGAACCTTATTAGCTCCAGTGGTGACCTTGGTTGAAGGACAATCTCACTGCATATGACAAAGCTTACCATAATTATAGCACCTATTTCTCCCCTCTTCATAATATACATAGTAAAGCTTCCCATAAAAATGACTAGAAGGATAAGGTAGGGCTGATTGAGATCCACTAGCCTGAGACTAGGCACCCTATGCCTTAGGATGAATAATATATTGAAAACAATGATTACCTAAAGGCTTAGGATAAGGATCACTAGCTGTAGAATGAGAATTTCCCCAATCTTATTCTTTCCACCGCCTGCTATGTTTCCTAATATTCGGCTGACCTGTATCCTGCTCTGAATAACTAAACTTTTTATTCTGCCTCTTTCCCATCTGTACCTGCTTCTTATTTTCATTCTCCACCTATTGCATATAAACCACTAGCTTGGAGATGTCCATATCATTATTCAATAGCAAACTTACATTCTAACACCAAATCACAGGATAAACCTGAATTAAAATTTCTCATTCAGGACCTCATGTTAGCCACTAACTCCAGATCATGGTGGGATAACTGCTGAAATTTCAGAGCATACTCCTTCATACTCATCTTTCCTTGCTTCAAGTTCATAAGATCTTCAACCTTAGCTTCTCTTAATTCCTGAGGAAAGAAGTGATCAAGAAAGGCCCCTAAAAAGTCATCCCACACAACCTACTTAGAATCATCAGCCCTTATAGCTTCCCATTCCTCATACCACTGATAAGCTATATCTTTTAATTAGTATGCAGCAAAATCTACAACCACTAAATTAGTAGCATGCACTACTCTAAAATTATTCTCCATCTCATCAATGAACCCATGATGATCCTTCTTAACCCTAAAGCCTGTAAAGGTTGGGGGATTTAACCTCATAAATTAGTCGACCTGGGTGACATCACATCACATGAATAAGCAACAGAATCAATACGGTTAGACTGACAAGAAAATGATACCACTAACTGAGTAAGCATATGAATTGACTGACGAAACTCTACATTAGAGATATCTCCTAGGGGTGACTAAGCGTAATTATCACCAACCCGAGAAGCTCTAAAAATATTGGTAGGGACCAGTGAAACTCTACGTGATGTGATATAATCAGGAGCAGGGACCTTAGATCAAGTTTGCACTTCATAAATAGGGCGAGTCCCATCCATATTCCCTTCAGGTGGAATAGAGGTTCCAGTAGAATTTCTACAACCATCAAATATTCAGGGAGGCATAATCTGAAAAGCGAGGAAGCCAGGAGTTAGAAAAGTTTCATGACACTAGTCTCTTTAGATTGAAATAGAATGCGAGAAAGAAAAACATTCCTAAATGTCTCGTAGCCTTCTCCTTATAAGTGTGGTGCGCTACCACTCATAAAAGGGACTCTACTCAACACAGATTTGTGGATACCCAATGATCCTAAACCTGACTCTGATACCAAAATTTTCATGACTCAAACTAGGGCCTGGCTGTGATGGGTATCTCAAACCCATCATGGACCGAAGACCACCCCCTAACCTAACCTCAATAGCACAATAACAACAACAAAGCAGAAGTCAATTAAATAGTAATAAGAAGATGAATAAATAAATCAAATGAAAACTAAGATTCAAAATAACAACAAAGCCACACTTGTCCACAATAGCCTCTAAAAACAGAATAGCAGTCCAACAGTACTAAGTCAATAGAGAAAGAATAATAAAATGACAAAACCTTCTAAAGGATAGAGGCTTACCATTTCACAGCAACTCAAAAAATGTGCTCATCCATCTAACACTGCATAAAAGTAGTAGAAAAGTCTTCAAATCCTACATCATTAAATGATATAGAATCGTAGGATGGTCAATGGGATAAACATTGGCATGTAACTTATGGAAAGGGATAACATAATGCTATGTACTAAATTAGTCGAACCCATATGCATATATTAATATATATATATATATATATATATATATAGGATGTTGGGATAGGGAAGAGGGTTATGTACATGAGAATTTAAAGATTTAGCCTGAACTGTGTTGCTCAATCCATCCTAAAGTCACCCATGGTCCATATGGGTTTAGCTCCCCCTACTGAAAGCGCCTCAGTATATGTTAGCCGTACTAACCGAGAAAAAACCAAGGGAAAACTAAATCCAACATGACAATAGCCACCCCAAAATATATATTAAGTGTGCATCAAGCACACAGTCATATAGACCCCCAATACCGGCAAATGTGGTTTCCAGTGTTCCTCCTCCCCAGGACTTAAAACTTCATGGTGAGCTATACAATTCCCATTAATCCTAAATCAAAATAATTTGCACCTTAACCAACCATTAACTCAAGAATCATTCACTAAAGAATTTACCACTTGGTATCATCATACCATTATGCTTGCAAGCTAAATTAATAATGCCAAACCAAATCTACACCAACAAATTTTAGACTCCCAAGTGCTATTTAACATCCAAAACCAAGGCTACCAAGGCCATCCAAAACCATATTCATAACCATTTATCCTTCAATACAATGCAATGGGTTTAAAAAAAGTTAAACCATGTAATTGTCCATGTTTAAAATCAAGATTATAAAATGAGTTGAGGTTAATGCCAATTTCAAGCAAAAATTCATCCAATTTGGGGAAACCCATGTCCCTCATTCCAACTATATAAACAATGCACCGATTCAGTCCCAAAAACACCAATTTAAAACATGAACAATCAATTTAAAACATGGGACAAGTAATTCAATGAGTAACAACCAAAACCCCTCAATGCAATTTCAAAACCAAAAACATAAATCACATGAAAATTTACTCAATTAATGCCACAATTTAAAATTTAGGTTTAGGAAGAGAAACATGCCTGAAATACAAAAGGAATTGAAGTCAATTCAATGTTTGAAGTCTTGTAAAACCCTTGAATGTTCTTGGGTTTTGATTTTAATAGAGAAATATGATGATTTGATATTTTAAAATTGAAGGGAATAGGGTTATTTTATGTTATAAGGTTGTACAAGGGGTAAAAATACCAAAAGCCCCTCACCCCAAGTAAAAAAAACAAAAACTGGATGAAATTAAAACATCAGCGTGGCATGCCAATACATAGAGGTTAGCCTCCGTTACACACCAATATTGTGGAGGTTAACCTCCGTGACATGGCCTTATTGCTGACCATTAGTACCTCGGGGTCTCAAAATAATCTCGAACCCCTTCTGAAAAATCTAAAATTTTCCCCAAACACTTTTTAAAATCCCTAAATATAATTCATATAAAAAATTAACAATACGCACGCGGGAGGGTAAAAAAAAATTACCAGAGTTGTAAAAGGTCTTACATTTACCTTTTCTCCCAAGTAAAAAAATAAATCAATCAATTACTTTCCTCCAAGTTTTGCATTTATGATATTTCCTTAATGGCAAAAAATAACTATGAAAGTCTCTAGGGTTAAAGTTATTTTTCTAAGAGTCCCTATCCTACCTATACATACACTTGTGACTCTATTATTCTATCATATCTTTGATATACATAGGCTAGAAGATTCTAAGATTTCTTCTCTACCCTTTTTTATTAAATTTTTTAACAAGGAATTCTTCGTAACACTTGAATAATGATGGATGAAGGTACGTTCCTATTTATTTTTGAGTTGTGAATTAGCTCTATGTATGTGTTGAAATTAATACATAGTCAAGGAGATAATAATAGAATAACTTGATTATGATTTTAGCAGTGATGTTGCATGTTGCTTCTTGGTGGGTATACAAGGACTCATTATATCCTTTTTATAGATATATCTTTTCAAACCTCTTCTGTTTTGAGTATAAATATGACGTAAATAATTGAGAAGGTGATCATAAATAATTGAATGATAGTTGAGTTTATTTGCATATGATATTTTTTCCTCTTCAGTGTTTCTGCTAGGTGTTACGGTTAATGAGATAACACAGTTTCTTATTAAGAAAATGGAATGGAGGAGGAAAAAGTAGTTCTATAAAGAATACAAAAATTTTAGAGCAAAAGTAGAGCTTCAATATTTTTCTCACCGGACATAAAATGTAAACAAGGAATCCTGATAGAAGCTGCTACACTTTCTAGTTTTGATGATTAATGTAGCCGCAAAAAAATATCAGTGAGTCTTAGGCTTGGACCCCTTCATGTTTTTTGGACCTATATTTTTACAATCCTCTAAGTTTAGTCCATGCCATATTTCTATCTTCACTTCTTTTTAGTTCAATTCAAAATGGAGTGCATGGACATTCTTGAGTTACCTTCCCATCTAAAAATTAGAGATTAAAATGAAAGAAGCACGAAAATAGCACGTGATCCTAAAATCCAAAGAATTTTTTTTTCATATGAAAATTAAACCTAACCACGCTATAGGGTAAACAAAAATGCTACATCTACAATCTAAATGGTTTTTTCTATATAATTGTAGTAGAAAGATTCCACCTAAGGTTTTTTTGTAAAGTGTGCTTTTACTAATTTGCTTCTCATTCTATTCATGAATGTTGTCCCCCTCTCGCCTATTTTATTGATAGGGGCTTCACATAAATTGACCCATTTTCATAGCCATAAGTACTTGTAATTTTAAGAAGTATATTGATGGCTTGGTTGCTAAATGTTATTGTTATACTCATCAGGTTAGCCATTATCGAATTGATGGGAACTTCAAAGTCCACCTCACAGTCCAGGACTACAAAATCAGCAGGCAGAATGAAATCGGCCACCTTTACCAATACATCATGTAATATACCCACTGGCCACTTTAAATACCTATCTACCATCACAAATCGCATGTTCGTCAGGGTAGGATCCCCCAAACCCAGTTTCTTGTACACAGTGAGTGGCATTAGATTTATACTGACTCCCAAATTGCATAGTGCTTTTGTGAAATTTAAGGTCCCAATAGTTCATGGGATGATAAATGCTCCCGGACCTGCCTTTTTCTGCACTAAAGACCTTGTAGAGATAGCACCACAATGGAGGAGATTATCCTCCGGCTCATGTCTAACCTTCCATTTCTTAGTCAGAAGTTCTTTCATGAACTTTATGTATCCTGGCATTTGCTCAAATGCCTCAATAAATGGCACATTTATTGTCAATTTCTTAAGTAGTTCCATGAATTTGCTGAATTTTACATCATCAGCTTTCTTCTTCAACCGCTGAGGAAACAGAGGTGGTGGTATTGGTATAGTTTTCATCACTACCTCCTACTCCTTCTCTTGACCTTTCTCCAAAAAATCATCAGAATTATCCAACTTCTCAGACTCCACTGGACCTCCTTTTTCTAGTTCATCAACAACTACCTCATCAACTATAGGTTTTCCCACAGAAGGACAAGGTAATATCTTACCACTTCTAGTGGTAATATTCATTCATGATCCATTATTTCATATATTCTAGACTGTATCACTTGGTAACGTTTTGCTCTTCCTCTGGTTGAATGCTGCGGAGAGTTGGCTCATCTGCTGCTCCAACTGTTTGATTGCAGTAGAGTGTGAGTGCACCAACTAACTGATGGATGTCAGATCGATCTTTATGGTGGTCACACCAGAGTTGGTAGCCTCCACTCCATTCAACAACTTAGCCATCATGTCCTCCATGGACATCTTTTCAAAACTTGTTGAAGCAGCTTCACAATTTTCTAGAGGAACATATAGCCCGACCCTGTCATTGTTATTCCTCTAATTTCCCTACTCCCTATCTTTATAACCAGGCTTATCATAAAAGTTCTGACCTTGATTCCTTTGTCTATTGCCTCAAAAACCCTCATAATTATTAACATAGTTAGCCTCTTCTTTTGCATCATCCTTAATCCTATCCTAAGATCCCACAATTTTCACCTTCTTAACCTTACCTGATAGCAAGTTCTTGGTTAGCAAGTCCATCTGTGTTTTCAAGTGAGCAATGTCTTGGTCACGCTCCTCTTTTCTTCTACGTTGTTCCATAGTAATACCTACAGAAGCAGTGAGGCTAGCCACCACAGTCTCTGGTATGCCATGCCCGATTCTGTTTGGTCATTCTATCCAGCATCTTCAAAGCCTCTGGGAATGTAAGATCAATAAATGAACCACCAGTAGCATTGTCTATAATTGGATTTGTAACAGAGTTAAGAGCCCTGTACAAAGTCTCCATCAAATGTATGTCTGTTATGTTGTGGTTTGGGCACTGTATCAGCTTTTTCTTGAATCTTTCCCAGGTTTTATGCAATGCTTCAGTTGGGAGCTGCCTAAATTTGTTGATCTCGTTCCTCAACTGTACCCTCCTAGAAGGTGGAAATAACCTTTCTAGAAAAGCTCTTTTCAACTGCCTCCAGTTAGTTATAGAATCGGGCGTCAACTCATTTAGCCATAAATTTGCCTCCCCAGATAGAGACAATGGGAACAATCTACACCGGATAGCATTCTGTCCCACTCCTGGGTTATTAAAAGATTTACAGATAGTGACAAAATTCAACATATACAAGTTTGGGTCATCCCCAGGAAGGCCACCAAATAACCCCTTCAGATTAAGGAGTTGGATCATAGAACTCATAATGTTGAACTTGACCCTAGGTGCTAACGGTGGAGGAATGATTTCACCCATTGCTCTTGCTATGTCCATTCCATCATCATCATCATTGAGATCATACTGGAGCGACTCGTACTCTTGTTCCTATTAACATTATGCCGTACTAGTGCAGCTATCTACTCTGCATGCCTTGGGTTACCAGGATTCAGGAACTTCTCATCTCCTAAATCTTCATTCTCAGGGTTTGTATGTTATGCTTATTCCCCGACATTTTGCACATTCACCTGAGCTTGAGCTAAGGCTGCCAGTCTGTCACCATCTTGCTGTTCTACCATTCTTCCAATTCATTATGGTTCCAGATTAAGTGGTAATAATGGTTCTCAGGAACTTCTTGTTCTTGACATACACAATAAAGATCCTGCAAATAAACAAAAACAACAAATAAATGTAAAACTAGGAAACTTAACTTATAATTAATTTGCACACACAAACTTTAGTTTACAATCGTATTCCCCGGAGACAGTGCCATTTTTAAAATGCTCAAACTACACCTCTCAATAAGAATGTAAGCGATCGTTGTCAATATAAAACCCAACTAGGTTGGGTCAAATCCCACAAGAAATATGGTGTGAATGTAAGTCATTTCCAAATTAATCAACTGATAGTTGGATGTTTCCAGAAATGGGGATTTTAGTTTAACAAGCAATTTTTGGTTACATTAGTTTCAGTGTTCGTAATGAAGAGTTTATGAAAAACTAGAATTATGTTCACTAGAGATTTTGGTGCTTGATGGATACTACTAGTTTTTCAGGATTCTCATGATACGTAGGACAATAAGTTATCTTTATCGAAGTTATGCTTAAATGTCTCTCGACCTACTTAAGCATTTAATTACTTAATCCTCTCAGACTTAGGGAATTCATATTCACTATCCAGATTTTACCTCAGGTTAACCAACCTTGTTACAGTGCTGATTATTAAATGGAGTATTTCCAAGTCCCTGTTGATGATTCACTTCCTACTATATTTGATTCCATTCTCAAGAAAATCAAAGTAGGTTTTATCTATTATTTGCAACCAATAGACGTTAATTAAGACCTCAGAATTATCAAGAAGTCCTACCACCTTTCAAATCTTGATCACTCAGCACCTTATCATGACCTAACCGTAGAGCCCATAATTTAGGTTAAATGAATTTAGCCGCTCATGACATAAAAATTGAAGCATCTAGATGAATTCATGCTTTTAAATATAAACTTACCATAAGATGAATAGAAACTAGAGGTTCTCAAATTAAATCACAAAGAAAATCCTAAAATTATGAATATAATATCTTTAAAGTAATTGCTTTCTCAAGCCAAAAGTAGAGAGAGAAAATATCAAAGTATATTGCTCAAAACTCACTATGCCGACCTTTTAATAAAACCCTAAACAGGGCTTTAAATAGTTTATCCTAGTTGTGGAAACAAAATAATAGAATTCTAAAATCCCTCGGATTAGGTGACGACATTTGTGATAGACTATTAGGAGGCTGATGACTTATCACAAATGTTGTCAGCTCTTTCTTCAGTTTTGGCTCTTCCTATTTAAGGATGATGACAAACTTGACAACTTATCAGCTTCGTGGTGGCCTATCACAAAATGTCGTCAAAGCTCTACTTTAGTTCTTTGTGCTTCCTCAGACTGATGACATTCTTGACATCTTATCAGACACTTGATGACTTATCACAAAATGTCATCACATCTTTCAACTTACGCCAATTCTTTGTTCACTGTTGATGATGAACTTGATAACTTATCATAGGGCTGACGACTTATCACAAATGTCGTCAACCACACTTGTCTTCAATTTCTTCAGATTTTAATTTCTTTTCTTCTATTCTTGTTGGTTCTCTATCATATCAGCTTAAATTGCAAAATCAAATATAAAATAATAAAAAACAACAAAAGTTGCTAAAGACTTTGCAATTATTCTTAGTTAAAAGCCTCAAATATGTTAGCATCAGCTCACATATCACACTTCAAAGAAACACCATCCAAAATCTATAAAATAGTGGTCATTTGTTATTTATTACTACTAGGAGAAGTAAGATAACTATGATGCTCTTATTTATGTGGTTATTGAGAATAAGGTTAGGCCAATGATTATCAATGATGAGAATATGGTTGAATCTAAAAATATGATTGTTGGTGATAGCACAGTTAAAATGCCACTGGTGATCAAAATAGAGGCTAAGGTGAAATGAAAAAAGTCGTAGCAACATAAGTCATCTTCAATCTTGAGTTTAACCCTATTTTCTTCCTTTATAAACTTTTTAACCATCAAGTATAAATAGTTAATTAGATAGGTAAATATGTGCTCAAGAATATATATATAAAGAACCCTAAAACCTAAAAACCCTAATCTTTAATACTGTCATCAGCCATGTCTATCATATCCACCGATGGGCCTATCCCACTGGAGGAATTTCTTCTGTTAACAACAAAAGCTGACATTAATCAACCTCCAAATAATCCTTCACCCACAATCCAATAGTCTAAATTTCTTAAACCTAAAGCTCATTATATACCTACTGTTCCTCCTATACAGTGATTATGATTCAAGGGTAACCTATTATTACATGGAACAAATTTGATATAGGTGTATTGATCATACAAGAAAATCTTTAATATGCAACAGTATGAATATTTTTGAATAATAAGCCTATCATTGATGAGTTAAGGAGGTTTGTTCCTAGTCAATATGACATTAAGAGTACATGCATGATAGGAGTATTAGATATAAGACATATTTTGTAGAGGTTATCTACATTAGAAGACTATGTGAAACACCATGGGTTTGGGGTCCTTGGAAATTTTTTGGATTTCTAGGTTCTAGAAAACAGATGACTAGTGGGTACCAATTATAAATAGGGGTACAAGTGGTATGCCTTAGTTGTATACTAACTAGTGTTGGTTGGTGGTATAAGAGAGGTTTCTGGAATGGGTACGACTTGGGTTGGTACGAGTCATATAGGTGGATACAATTCATTTGGTTTGGGTTTTTCCTTCACTTAATATTTTACTTGGTAGCCTAACTTGGATCTAAGTATGTGTGTCTTACCATGATCCTTAATCCAGGGTACGAGTCATACCATGGACTCATATGAGGGGCAGTGTTCAAACCTCTTGTGATTCTATTCTTCTAGGGGTATAGGTCAAGGGTACTAGCTATATTCTTGGGTACGACATGGTCTGGTAAGTCGTACCTTGGACATATTGGTTCTAAGGGAGAAGCCTAGGATATGAGTGGTGGTTATTACTCAATTAGAGCGTACGAATGGTATGGTTGGTCATACCCTTCTAATGAGATTCTTATACAGTTTAAGTGAGTACAATCTAAACATTTCCTGACTAAACCTAATAAGGCCCCACAAATTTTAACTTACTTGGGAGGTTATTTTTCCTATTATTCTATTCAATAACATTTACAAAACACTCTCTAATACTTTCTAAAGTTCTTAGGCTAAGAAATCTTGGGTTTCATCTTAAGGATTAATTTGGGCCTTTTGTTAGTGATTTCTCTCCATTATCTTCTCAATTAAGGCATGTACTCCTTCCCTCATTGTTAAGTCTAACTAAAGGAATGGTTTTATACGATGTTTTCATGGCATGATTTACTGTATGGTTTTGGGGTTTTCAAATATGTGTTGGGGTTTTGGTTAAAAATACTTGGCTATGGCTTTCCCATATTTTAATTATGTTATTACATGATTTAATGGTGGTTTTGGATAATTTTTTGCATGGGAACAGTCACATGGTAATTCATTTTGGTTTTGGAAATACTATTCCCCTACATGTTTGATAAAATGTCTATGATAATTCTTTTACTATATTACTGGATTTTTAATGGAACTATTGCATAGTATAAACTTATTAATGGAACTCTAAATGGTTATATGGTTTGGAATGGTTAAGTAGAATGGTTTGGTTTAATAAACATCGTTGTGGAGCAATGGAATCCCCTAAGATAACATAATAATAGAACACTAGTGGGGTACATTGGACTTCCCCAAGTTAACTTGGTAAATGGGTACACAAGAATCCCTTAACCTCTTAAGGTTTGGTTATGGATATAGTTGGGATAACGATACCACTATTAATAGCCTTGGTTAATAATAAATGTAATAATGTATTGGTTGGTTGGAAATGGTTTTAATGAGGCAATAATGGCGGGGTGTGATAGCTAATCGTGAAGGTAGGAGTTTAATAAATGAACACTGGAAACTTATGTTTGCCGACATGAGGGTTTGGTCATGGCAACCATATATGATACTGATAAGGTACATGGGAATCCTCTAAGTACACTATACATATGTATTATGGAGAGGAAGGAAACTTGGGAATCCGCTACTCTTATAGTATCTCCAGTTCGTGCGGCTACACGCATCGAGGCTAGTTTAGGGGGTTATAATAGACCCATATATCCCGTGGGAGGTCTTAGATAATTAATCTACACATACCCATGTTAATGTTTTTAAATGCACGCGAAACATAGTTCCCTTTCCTGACATGGTTATATATAAATATATGTATGGTTTATAAGTATATGGTTGGTTTAATTTGTTTTACTGAATGGAATTATTTTATCCTTATTCTGAGTTCATGCTATAGTTCACCTGTGAACCTATCTTTGGGGGGCTATATCCCCATGTGATGCAGGAACCGGACGTTTTATTCCTGTATAGTGATCAAATTCTAGGATCAGCTTTTGGATTGAATTGGTGAGGTTTCATCTTTCCAAAAGGCTCTATTTTATGTTATAGACATTTTCACACACTTTGGTTTATTTATGCATATTGGTTTTGGCTATGGTTGGGGGCATGTCCCAACCAAAAATTACTTTTTTTTTCACTAATATCTTTTGTCAAACTACTATGGATTGGCATTGGTATTAGGGATGATATTATTAGATAAAATTTCTCATTGTTCCATCCTTTTATGTTATGTTATGGAACTTGGTTTGGTTATTGTTTGGGTTTTGGTTTATGGTTTGGTTATGGCTATTGGTTGGTTTGGGGAGATTGGACTTATTTGGGTCGGTCATGATTATAAGCTTATCTCAGAGTTTGGACTTGGATAATTATACATTATCTTGTTATATGTTTGGAATTCATTTTACTCAAGGTATGCATTGGATGGTTGGGTGGGGTATTGGGGGTTGTCTCTAGTCCTAGCTGGACTTGGGATACCCAATATGACAGGGCCCCTAGTCGGGTCATGTTAAGTTAGTATCAAATCTTTAAGTTCACGGTCAATTGGGAGTCCATAAAGCCGTGTCAAGTAGTGCACCACACTCATATGAGAGAGGCTATAAGGCATTTAGGAATGTTTCACTTTCTTGGTATTCTATTTTCAACCTTAGAGTCCAAGTCCTGGAATCTTCTTTAATCCTTGTCTATTCGTTTTTCAGATCATGCCTCGATGATCTAGAACATAAGTAAACTCTTTTATCCCATCTAGGAACAATATAGAAGGGACATAGGGGATCCATACTCAGTCTAGGGTTCTAGTCCCTGATATTTCTTGAGTTTTACTAGTTGCTACTAGTCCTCTTCAGGGTAAGGTGATGAATGTGAAATTTCATCAATTGATTCCTACTATTGCTCAGTTGGTTACTACTCAGGTTGAGTGGGATGCATCTGGTGTTTCATCTATTGAGGACACAAGGGTTGGCCAATTTATGAAGATAAATCCTCCTACTTTTATTGGTGTAAAAGTAGAGGATCCACAGGGTTTATTTGATTTAATAAAGAAGATATTCAGGGTGATGAAGGCCACGAACTTAGAAGGGGTGAATTTTGCAGCTTACCATCTCAAGGATGTTGCGTACCAGTGGTATAAGAAGTAGGATAGGGATAGAGGTGATGTTGAGGAGTTTTCCTTATGGGATACTTTCTCAATTACTTTTTTGGATCACTTCTTTCCTTAGGAGCTGAGAGAAGCGAAGGCTGAGGAATTCATCAATCTGAGATAAGGAAAAATGTTAATCAAAGATTATTCCACAAAATTTGATTAGTTGTCAAGATATACTCTAAAATTGGTATTTGATATAAGGGTAAGGATAAGAAAGATTACTTCTAGGCTATCTCAAAATTTAATCCTTGAAACCAAGACTGAGTTGGTTATCAAGGATATGGATATGTCTAGCTTTGTGGTCCAAATACAACGGGGGGAGAAATAAAATATGAAATATGTAAGAGTTTTGGGAAAGGCAGAGTAAGAAGTTTAGGTCTTCTAAACAAGATGGTGGGCAATAGCAAGGTAATCGGGATAGCGAAAAGTGGCCTAAGAAGAAGTGGGGATTTCTAGGTCCTTCTCTTCTGCTAGTGCTCCTTAACTAAAGCCTTCGGGTGATAGGTTTCAACAGGGTGGTGATAATTTCCAGGCACAGTATGACTAATCTCAGGAAAGAGGGACATAGGTGGATTCTTTATTTCCTTCTTGTCAGTTTAATGGTCATCTTTATTGAGGATTTTGTGATGAAAGAAGGGACAGGTGTTTTAAATATGGTCAACCATGACATATGCTTAAAAATTATTTGGTTAGTAAGGGTGCTTCAGGAATAGTCAAAGCTCTGGTTGCTTTATCTTCTGCTCCTGCACCTAGTGGTACTACTTTGGCGTCTGCCCTATTTTCTAGTGTCAGTACTAGTCAAAATAGTTTGTATGATCTTGCATCTCGATAGGAGTTTAAGGCATCTCCTGATGCCGTGACTAGTTGGTTACAGCTCTTTTCTCGTAACATGTATTACTTGCTTGATCTGGGGTCCACACTCTCTTATGTGACCTTATTTGTGGCTGTGTATTTAGGTTTTGATCCTGAGGTTATTTTGGATCCTTTTTCTATTAAATCACCTTCATATTGTGTTGCAAACCTTTAAGGAACAACAGTTATATGCAAAGTTCTCCAAGTGTGAGTTCTTGTTGAATGTTGTAAATTTTCTTGGTCTTATTATTTCTAGTGAAGGATCATGGTAGATCTGCAAAAGGTGGTTGTGTTTAAAAGGTGGACTTGCCCCACGAATCCAACCGACATTCAGAGCTTCTTGGGGTTGGCTGGGTATTATAGGAGGTTTGTGGAAGGGCTTACTTCTATAGCTGCCCTATTTAAGTTCTCAGAAGAAGGCAAAGTTCTCTTGGTTGGAAGGGTGTGGAGGTATTTTTGAGAACCTTAAAATTAAGCTAACTTAGGCTCTGGTTTTGAAATTGCTTAAGGGTAATAAGAGCTTTGTGGTTTATTGTAATGGGTCCCGGGTAGGACATGGTGTGTTTTGATGCATCATAGGAAAATGATTGCCTATGCTTCTAGGAAGTTAAAGGTGTATGAGAGGAATTATTCTATGCATGATTTGGAGCTTTTCGCAGGGGTTTTTGCTTTGAAAATATGATGGCATTATTTATGTATAGTGCACGTGGACATTTTTGCTTATCATAAGAGTCTACAGTATGTGTTCACTCAGAAGGATCTAAATATCAGGCAAAGAAGATAGTTGGATCTTCTCAAGGACTATGATATGAGTCTGCACTACCACCCAGGTAAAGCTAATATGGTTGTTGATGCTCTTAGTAGGTTATCCATGGGGAGTTTAGCTTATGTGGAAAATAAGAAATAGGAGTTGTGAAGGATATTCACTGATTAGCTAATCTTGGAGTTTGTCTTCTAGACTACGAGGATGGTGGTGTGTTGGTATAGGAAGTGGTTTGGTCATTTCTCAGTGTGCAAATCAAGGAGAAGCAAATGCTAGATCCTATCTTGTTGAAGATCAAGAGTGATGTAGGTGGGAAAAAGGTGATTATCTTTGAGATCAGTAGTGATGGTTCTTTACGATACCAAGGAAGGTTGTGTGTTCCTGATGTCTATGGTTTGCATGAAAGGGTTATTGGTAGAGGTGCATGAGTCGCGCTATGTTGTTCATCCTGGTATCAACAAAAATGTATCATAATCTCAAGGAGGTGTATTAGTGGAATGGTATAAAGAGGGATTTGGCTAACTTTATAGCCAAGTGCATAGTGTACCAACAAGTCAAAGTTGACCACATGAGTCCTGGAGGGTTATATTAAGAAATTGAGTTACCCAAATGGAAATTTAAGGTAATCAATATGGATTTTGTTACTATTCTTCCTTGGTCTTGGAATCAATTTGATTTGATTTGGGTCATCGTGGCTAGGATGATAAAGTCTGCTTACTTCTTGCTAGTGAGGACTAACTTTTCTGCGGAGGATTGTGTGAGGTATGTCTTCATAAGATAGTAAAGATGCATGGGGTACCAATTTTGATTATCTCTAATCGTGATAGGTAGTTATTATCTCAGTTTTTGTGGTCTTTTTAGAAAGGTTTGGGCACTAAGGTGAGTCTAAGTAATGTTTTTAATCTGTAGACGGATGCACAAGCAGAAAAGACTATTTA
The DNA here is from genome assembly GCF_002878395.1 of Capsicum annuum. Taxonomy (NCBI): domain Eukaryota; kingdom Viridiplantae; phylum Streptophyta; class Magnoliopsida; order Solanales; family Solanaceae; genus Capsicum; species Capsicum annuum. The sequence goes on along the minus strand of NC_061114.1, from coordinate 169,332,747 downwards.
GACATTGGAGGATAAGCTTCGAGCATGTGTGATTGTCAATGGTGATAATCTGGATGAGCATATACCACTTATAGAGTTTGCTTGTAGTAATAGTTACTATTCTAGTATTGAAATTGCCCCTTTTAAAGCATTGTATGGTAGGAGGTGTATATTTCCATTTAGATGGTTCGACATCGGAGACAGGGATATGTTTAGTCTGGATTTGATCTATCAAGCTATGGAAAAGGTGAAGGTGATTCGAGATGGGCTTAAGGCTGCCCAAAGTTGCCAAAAGTCCTATGCAGATGTAAGGCATAGAGACTATGAGTTTGAGGTTCGGGATAAGGTTTTCCTAAGGGTATCTCCTATGAAGGAAGTAATACGGTTTTGTAAAAAGGAGAAGCTTGATCCCTGGTTTATTGGTCCTTATGTGGTTTTACGGAGGGTTGCTAATATGGTGTATCAATTGGAGTTGCCTTCTAGCTTGAGCTCCACTCACCCAGTATTTCATGTGTCTATGTTGAGGAAGTGTTTTGGTGATCCTTCTTTTGTGGTTCCTTTGGAGGGTTTGGGTATTTCAAATTCTTTGTCTTATAAAGAGGTCGTGGTTAAGATATTAGATATTTAGGTTTGTCAGTTACGGACCAAGGATGTGGCATCGATTAAGGTTCTATAACAGAACCACAAGGTGGAAGAGGCTACATGGGAAGCGGAAGAGGACATGAAGACCAAGTATTTGCATTTGTTTTTGCTCCTGGGATTCGTGCGGAATGTATGTTTCTGAAACATACTTTTGTTTTCAAACTTCTAAGGGAAAGATAAATATCTTTGCATCTTTATTTTCTTACTTGGTAAAAGGTTGGGTTGATATTTGATAATGCAAATAACTCTACTTGAATCCCTTACAACTTTATTAAGGTAACAGTAGAGGCATCTAAGGGGTGTAAAGTATGTTTGTACCTACCTTGTCCGTCATTCGGGGATGACTGTTCCTAGTGGTGGAGACTGAAATACCCTGGGTATGGGGACCTTAGAAATTTTCCAGATATCTAGGTTCTAGAGAATAGATGATCAGGTGGTACCAATCATTTACTGGGGTATGAGTTGTATACCTTGGTTGTATGCTGACTAGTGTTTGTTGGTGTATTGGATCAGTTTCTGGAATAGGTACGACTTCGGTTGGTATGAGTCACATGGGTGGATACGGGTCATTTGGTTTGGGTTTTTCCTTCACTTAATCTTGGACTTGGTATCCTAACTTGGATCTGAGTTTGAGTGGCTCACCATGAGCCTTAAGCCAAGGTACGAGTCGTACCATGGACTCGTATAGTGTACAGTGTTCAAACCTATTGTGATTCTATTTTCCTAGGGTTACGGGTCAAGGATACTAGTCGTATAATTGGGTTTAACATGGTTGGTTTAGTTGTACCTTAGATAGTGTTGGGTCCAAGCGGCATACCTAGGATACGAGTGATGGGTACCACTCGTATTGGAGGGTTTGATTGGAATGGTTATTCGTACCCCACTGACATGATTTTTATACTGTTTAAGTGAGGGGAATCTAGACATTTCCCCACTTAACCAAATAAGTCCCCACAACTTTAAACTCACTTGGGAGGTTATTTGCCCTATTATTCTATTCATTAACACTTAGAATACACTCCCTAATCCTTTCGAATGTTCTTGGGCAAAGGAAGCTTGGGTTTTATCATAAGGATTAATTAGGGGCTTGTGTTGGTAATTTCTCTCCTTTATCTTTTTAATTAAGGCATGTACTCCTTCCCTCATTGTTAGTTCTAACTAAAGTCATTGTTTTATACAATGTTTTCATGGCATGATTTATTGTATGGTTTTGGGGTTTTCAAATATGTATTGGGGTTTTGGTTATAAATGCTTGGTTATCGTTTTCCTATATTTTAATTATGTTATTACATGCTTTGAGGGTGGTTTGGGATAATTGGTTGCATGTGAATGGTCACATGGTAAGTGGTTTTTGTTTTGGAAATACTATGCCCCCAACATGTTTGATAAAATGCCTATGATAATGCTTTTACTATATTATTGAATTTTTAATGGAACTATTGTGTGGTTTGAACTTGGTAATGGAACTCTAAATGATTTAAATGGTTTGGAATAGTTACATGGAATTTTGGGTTTAATAAACATCCTTGTGGGGTATAATAGAATCCCCTAAGCTAACATAATAACAGAACACTTGTGGGGTACATGGGACTTCCCCAAGTTAACTTGGTAAATGGTACACGAGAATCCCTTAACCTTTTAAGGTTTGGCTAAGGATAATACTTGCAAGTTATAGTCGGTATGACGATATCACAAATAATATCCTTGGTTAATAAATAGAATAATGGATTGGTTGGTTGGAAATAGTTTTAATTGGGCAATAACGGCGGGGTGTGATAGCTAACCGTGCAGGTTGGAGTTCAATGAAGAAACACTGGAAACTCAGGTTTGCCGACATGAGAGGTTGGTCATGGCGACCACATATAATACTCATAAGGTACACAGGGATCCTCTAAGTACACTGTACATATGTATCATGGAGAGAAAAGGGTACTAGGGAATCCCCTACTCTTATGGTATCTCCGGTTCATGTGACGACACGCATCGGGGCCCGTTCGATGGGTTACACTGGACCCATATATCCCGTGGGTGGTTTTAGATGGTTAAGCTACATATACCTAGATTAATGGTTTTAAACGCATGCTAAACTAGGTTTCCTTTCCCGACATGGTTATATATATAAATATATGTATGGTTTGTATGCATATGGTTGGTTTACTTGGTTTTACTGAATGACATTATTTTATCCTTATCCTGAGTTCATTCTAGCTTTCACCCACTAACCCATCTTTGAGTGGCTATATCCCCATGTGATGGAGGAACTATCTATTCTACTCCTCCTTCATAGTGATTAAATTTCGGGATCAGCTTTTGGATTGATGCGGTGAGCTTTCATCTTTCCGGAAGGCTCTATTTCATGCTATTGACATTTTTATATACTTTGGTTTATTTATGGATATTGGTATTGTCTATGGTTTGGGGAATGTCCCAATTGGATATTAATTTTCTTTTGGCTAGAGACTTTTTTGGAACTACTATGGGTTGGCAGTGGTGAGATCGATATTGGTTTCAGCCTTAGTATTGGCATTGGTATTGGGGCTAATATCGTTGGACGAAATTTCTCACTATTCCATCCTCTTATGTTATGTTATGGAACTTGGCTTGATTATTGTATTGCTTTTTGTTTATGGTTTGGTTATGGCTATTGGGTTGTTTGGGACGGTTGAACTCATTTGGGTCGGTTACGCTTATAGATCTATCCCAGAGTCTGGACTTGGATAATTATATGCTATCTTGTTGTATGTTCAAAATTCAGCTGACTCAGGGTATGTGTTGGATGGTTGGGTGGGGTTTTGAGGGCGGTCCCCCGTCCTGGATGGACTTGGGATGCCTATTCCGACAAAGCCTAGTCGTGTCACTATGTTTATATGGTATCAATTATAGTATTTTATTTAATAACTAAGGAGATGTATTGGAAGATGAGAACCTTTAAATTGGATCCATGGTTTGAGCCAGAGGTTGAAACTACAATTGGTGTTGCTTAGATTTCATTACTAGATCTTTCCCCAATTTTTTTTGTGAAGAATGCAGTTTTCTCTATTGAATCAGCGGTAGGGAAACCACTTACTGTTGACTTTGTAACAAAAAATCAGACGACGCCAAATTGTGATAAGGTGAAAATTTAAGTGGAACTTGTGGCAAAACACCCAAATAGGGTTAAAATCAATAATGAAGATGATATAATAGGGGAAATCAAGTCTAAATGGATACAGATCCAGTATGACTATGACACAACCTGAACTAGGGCCTAATCCTTTTGGGTATCAAAAGTCTAACCAAAACTGGAAACCACCCTCAATACCCAAACCATTAACCTCTCCACACCTCGTGTCGGGTGAATTCTGACCATATAACAAAATAAGATAATAATAAATTAAAGACATGAAAATAAGTCTAAAATCAAAAATGAAAGCCACAACTAATTAACCATCCATTACCAATACCAATGCCAATACCAGTACCAATGCTAACATTAATACCAACACCTTCCATGACCATAGTAATCCAACAAAGCCTCTAACTAGAGTCATAGGATATCTAGTCGGTACAAGCCCCCGACCATAGCCAAAACCTAAACAAAAGAAATAAAAATAATATAAAGAAGTACATAGTAGAAAATGTGGTCTTACGGAGTATGGAAGCTCACCACTTTAGACTGAATCAACAGTTATCCCGGAATCACCGAATCACTGAGCAGGAGAAGTGAAAGTATGGTCGGTTCCTACATCGCATGGGAATACAATGCCCGTAGACGGTTAGAGGAGTGAACGTTAGCATGTAACTCAGGGATAAAGATAAAGTAATGTCATTAATTCAAAACCAAATCAAATAACCATATGCAATGGAATATATACACACATATATATATATCGTGTCAGGTAGGCAATAAGGTTTAGCATGCATTTGAAACCTTAACCTGGATTGTATAGCTTTACCATCATAAATCCACCCACCGGCTGTATGGATCCAGTATTACCCCCAGAACGAGACCTAGTGAGTGTAGCCGCACAAATTGGATGTATCAAGAAGGCCGAGGATTCCCATGTACTCTTCGCCCTCCCTGATACATATATACAACAATAGACTTGGGGATTCCCATATACTCCACAAGCATTTGGTCACCAAGACCAACACTTATGTCGGCAAACATGAGTTTTCAGTGTCCGTCATTCAGACTCACACATTCATGGCTAGCTATCACAACCCTCATTATCGCCCAATTAAAGCATTTAGCACATAACCAAACCATCAATTCCAGGAGTAAATTATTCAAGAACTTTAAGTGGTATTTTCATACTGGCTATAGCTTGCAAGAAATGTTAATAGCCAATACTTAGAGTATTCCTATGTACCCCACAGACACCATTATTAAAATCACTTATGGGATTCCCATGTACACCACAAGGTTTTCATTATATAATCACTTGGGGATTTCCATGTACCCCACGAGGTTTTCAAAACCATTTGTTACCATTTAACTATTTATACCATACATTAGTTTCAAGAAATAAGTCAAACAAATACTTTGGGGATTCAATTGTACCCTTGATTCAAATTCCTATCTTTCTCATAACTACTAACCAATGTTACAATAAAGGATTGGGGTCATAATCACTTCAAAAGTCACCAATTCAAGAAAGTTACTCCTATTAAATTCCACCACCATTCCCATGCACCCACATGTTTAAAAACACATTTAAGACAAAGCAAACCATAATTAAACCATGGGAAAACATTATTCAACCATAAGAATTCAGAACCCTAACATTTATTGCAAACCCATAACAATACCAAGAAATCCATATATTAAAACATGTGCTTTAAGTAAAATAACAATGAGGGAGGATTAACATACATGAAATACTAAGAAATTTGGAAGAGATTGCACCCTTACAATCCTAGATGACCACTTACTTGGAAACCCTAACCTTATCTTGAACAGAGAGTTTGAGAGAGAATTAGAGTGTTTTATTGGAAATGATGTATAAATGAGGCCTCAAAGGAGGTTTTAAGTTATGGTATCAAAGAGAATTAAAGTGGAAAATGTCCAAAATACCCACAACTTAAAACTATAAGAAGTCTCCCTTGGTTACGAATTGACCCATTAACTCGTCCATATCATACATCTCGTAGCCTTGAATGCTATCCTAGATAGTGAGTTGGACACCCATACACTGTCCACTTTATGACTCCATGATCCCACTCATAACCTAGCCTTATGACCCATAGGGTCTGGTCATGACCAGCCCAATACCAAAATAGGTCAGACACTGGACAACCTATGACTTTACCTCACGACTCGTAACCTACCCTCACAACTCCTAGTGATCCACTCATACTCAGAGCCAAGTCAAGCCACTAAGTTACTGATTTGGTTAAGGTTTGTCCTAATGAATCATCACAACCCTTAATGACTCCTCACCACAAAGTCAAAACCAAGATAGAAAACCCAGCTACCATCCACTGGACATTCTAAGGTTAGTTGACCCATTAAGATACCATACGACTCGAATAGTCCTGTCGTAATCAAGGTAGTGAACTCAAAGCTTAGGAAATTCCCAAGGGCCAAAAATCTAGGATATTTTAATTCTCCCCCACTTGGATCATTTTTCCTCGAATGATGGGACAAAGTAGTGACTAGCACGATTAAACCCCAAACATCCCTACTCTTACCTTTAAAATACAAAACAGATTACCACGAAATTCATAATCTTCCTTTAACAATGACAACAAACAAAGATGTTAAGAACAACACATACCTTGAGCATGATTTTTTAGGATAGGAAACAAGAATGAATACTTTGACTTCATGTCCTCTTCAGCTTCCCAAGTAGCCTCTTTAACCTTGTGGTTCCTCTATAGAACCTTTACCAAAGCTATGTCCTTGGTCCGTAATCAACAAACTTACCAATCCAAGATTTCAACCAGGACTTCCTCATAAGACAAGAAATCCAAAATACCAATATCCTTCTATTTGTGATGGATCACCCCCACACTTCTTCAATATAGAAACATGAAACACCCGTTAAATAGATCTCAAACTAGAGGGGTACTCCAATTTATATGCAACATTACCAACCATCTTAAAATCCAAATAAGGACCGATATACCAAGAACTGAGCTTACCATTCTTACTAAATTGATATTCCCTTCATGGGAGACACCTTATAAGAACACCCTATCCCCAACCTCAAACTCTAACTGACATGACCCAAACTTCAGGCCATGTCATATGGGAACCTCGAGCTCACATGAACTGGAGGTCGCCCCGATGACCCAACCTAGTCTTCAACAATTATCCATAAGGGTTGGATGGATTCCAACCATATAATAAGATAGCAGAAATGTAATGCTAGAAAGACAATATCAAATATTTCATTAATACCAACAGTCTAGCCAACAAGCCCAAGTCCACTGTTATCCGCAAAACCTCTACCAAACCGAAGTCGAAAATATGTTGGGACAAGCCCCCGACAATAGCCAAGTACCATCCTATACAAGTCTATGACATATGGTAACATGACTATGAAATGTAGGTCTTCTAAAGTATGGAAGCTCACCACTTCAAGGTAAAGGCACGAATCCTCTCTTATACCTGTTCACTGCATAGAAGAAGAAGATGTTCTGGCCCCTATGTTACATAGGGATATAGCGTCCAGAGACAGTTAGCGGTTGGAGCGCTAGCATATAACACAAGGATAAGGATAAAATAATATCATCATTCAACAACAAGTCAATATATCATATTCAATCACAAACATACATTTATCCTTACTTATAGATACATATATATATATATATAACATGTCAACGAGATATCAAGACTTAACAATATTCTCGCACTCTTTAATCATGAGTCATCAACTGTAGGACTCCAACATTTCACACTTAGGTACAAACCAATCTTATTAGGCATACAACTCTAATCACATTCTTAAACACATACTCATACACATAGACATACACATCATGTTCATATTATGCCATAAAAGGAAAAAGAAATAGCATGCATTCTAAAGTCATTCATTCAAGAGATATGGAGTAAAGAACTTTCAATCTTCCACCTTACCAATTTTAAAACCTTAAATTTCATTATTATATTATCCACGGGGATCCAAACCCCAAACTAACTTAACCAACATACCATATTTGACCAAGTCAACCAATTCAACCATGTTGACACATTCGACCAATCTCATTGCCATTTCATTAAACTAGGAACTCGAATCGCTAGTTGTTTCACCGATCTAAGAACTCAAATCACTAGCTATTTCATTTCATTGAACTAGGAACTCGAATCGCTAGTCATATCACAGGTCTAGGAACTCAAATCACTTGCCATGTCATTAGACGAGGTATTCTAACCTCAAGATATCTCTTCAAACTAGGAACTTCAATCACTAGCCATGTCATTGATGAGGAACTCGAATCATTCATTATTTCATGGGATTAGAAACCTGAATCACTAGTCATATCATTAAACGAGGAACTTAAATCACTCATTGTTTCTTTGGTATCATTGGTAGATCGACATTGAAATATTAACCCATTAACTCATGCATTCACATTCATACAATGTATGTCACATTTAAGGGCTTTTGCTCATTAGCCAATTTAATCATCATACACGACTACATGGTCCTTACGGGAGCCTCCATTGCTCAATCACCTCAATATACCAATGCCTTCATTCAACTCATTATATAATTCAATTTGTGGTCCTCAAGACCCACACAAACTATTCACATATAATTAACAATATTACCCCACATTTTTACCACACTTAGTTACATACATAATTCGAGTTTATTTTTATGTATAGGGCTTTACCCTTTCATTATCCATCAGCCAACAAAGTCATAGTTTAAAAAATTAGATGGTCAACAACATCAACACAACATTAATCACCAACCATCCATACTTATAAGGCCATCACACCATTCTAGACCATAGGCTAATTCATTACATGATTAGCAAGATTCATAGAAAACATTTACAAAGCATTCACAATCAAGGCAAGTCAATATATAACCAACAAGGCCTTTACCATCCATACATAAGAATTTACATTCATTTAGACATTATTAGGACTCATTCATGTCCACTAAGACAATTCAATAGTTACATATTTGACCTTCACAAGACTATTTAACCATTGATTATTTCAATAGGCAACATGCTTTGACTCAAGACATTTTAAATTTGATTTATGGTAAATAAGACCCACATAACCATTCATAATTCATTATCAAGATTTCACCATATTTAGGCTCAACACACACATTAAGTTCATTTTCATGTTTGGGGTTTGAAACCCTTATTAGTCATTATCCCAACAATAGCATCAAATACATAATACATGGCTCATAATAACTTTAATATACCTTTTACCAATCATTCATTCTTATCAGGCCATTGCCCTAACTCAATACATCTTTAACATAAAACTAGGCATTTCACATAGATATATTCAGAAACACCTTGTGTACATAGCTCTACCAAGACTATATTCAAAGAAACAATCATCAATATTAGGGTTTCTCAAGACTCATTAGTTAAACTATAAACAAAAAGCACACAAATGTGCAAGACATCAAGAATAAAATGTATATACACAAGTCTGAGCAATATTCAACATTGTTCATCATTAGGCCAAAAAATCCTTTTGATTTAATTTCAAAACCACCATGTACACTTATTAATCCAAGTGTAAAATACATGGGTTTTAGTTATTTAGAAATTGGAAGAGGTACATGCCTTACACAAGATGACACACTAACAATCTTGACTCTCCTTTGCCTCTTGAAGACCACTCTTGAAATCCTAGCCTCCTATCCTCCAAATATGAGATTGAGAGAGTGCTTGAGTCTTGTAAAATTAAAACTTATGAGGCTATAATTCCTTATATAGTTCAAGGGATTAGGGTTTTAGGCAAGGGAAATTACCAAAAAGTCCTTAATAAAAAACTAGAAAGTCCACTCGTGCAGGGATACGACTCCCCTTATAGTTCCTATGTCAATCCTGACCTAGTGTATGAGTTGTGACCAAGGGTATAACTCAGGCCCTTGAATCATACCCACCCCAGAGACATCAAAAGGAGTTGTCTTTTCAAAGGTTCAAGTCTAGGTGTTTCAATTCTCCCCTACTTTGACCATGCATCCTCTAATGAGGGGTGAGGCGTGAATAAACATAAGTTAACACATCAACATGCATCAAGGCAATCTTTACACAAGTTAGAGACAACACAAAATAAGTATACAACACAACACATATCATGATCATCACCAATCAACCTAATAATTTTGAAAGGCCAAATTCTTAGGTGTTTTATTTTCCCCTACTTAGGATCATTCATCTACGAATGACGGGTAAGGAAAGCATTGATACAAGATAACACATTAGCACATATCGCAAACCACTTTTAACATAACTAGGATAAAACATACCACAAAATGACAACACGATACGTATCATGATCCTTATCGTCTTTTAGAGTTATAAAGCAACTAAACATTTGGGAACTCAAATCACTTGACTAACAAAGACATAAACCAAGTTAGGAACAACACATACCTCAAGCATAAGTTTCCGGAACAAAACATACTTGCGGATACTTGAACTTTTTTTCCTCTTCCGCCTCTCAATCATAACCGGCAATCTTATCAATTCGAGATCCTCATCGGGACCTCTTCGCAAGTCAAGGAACCCAAAACATCAGTTTTCTCTAAGGATGACCAATAGGGAATCACCTACACATCTTCGCACATAAAGACATAGACAATTGGGGGAAATGGAGTTCAACCTAGAAGGCATCTCCAGCTTTTAGGTAATATTGCCAACCCCTTTTGAGACTACCTAGGGAGCATATCGGGGACTAAGCTCTTCCTCTTTTTACCAGTTCGCACAACTTCTCTATGGGAGACACCTTTAAGAATACAAATTTCCAATACTATGCTCTAAGTCCTACGTCATATGTCTGTATAAAACTTTTTTGCGACTTTGAGCAGTTTTCAACTTCTCACGAATTACCTCCACCTTTCTCTAAGTTTAGGTGAAATAGATCGAGGTCAAGCAACTTACTTATATGTAACGCCCCAAAAATCGAGTCCCAAGATGCCACACGGTGCTTAGGGTCACAAGTGACCCCAAGCTAACCCTTTCATAGGTATAACTCAAAAGCAGCTAATTTAAAATATAATTCTAAGAGAATGAAGCTGAAAATATCTCAATACAGAATTTGTTCAATACAATATTGGAATTACAAGATGACAATTCTACTGACACATATACATATACAAGAATGAAACTAAATACATCAACCACTACTACTGTCTATGAAGCCTCTACTAGTATTACCTGTACATAAACGGGTCATGACTCCCAACCATCCCACTCAATAGGGCCGACAGAAGAAGGTACTGTGTCTCTGAACTGAAACAACCAACACAAGACCTTGAACTATAAGGACTTCTTTACCTGCTGACCAGATGCTGCAACTGAATAGAATAGTAGATGGGGGTCAGTACAAAGAGGATAACATCATCAATTTCATGAAAACATGCATACAGACAATGATGACTCACTTGGCTTGAGTTATATCAAATCATACTCTTCATACTTTCATAATAAACAGTTCAAATGGTAAAATCTCATAATCCATGTAAATCCTCAAAAATCATAAATTATGACAAATTATCATAAATTATCATATCGTCAAAATTCCTCATAGGTAATCATAATTCATAGTAATATCTTAACTCTTTAACTCAAATCTCAGAGTGACTCGGTAATTCAAGAAACATGACTTTTATGGATAGGGGAGTCCTATAATCGACATCCCCACGTGAGCTACGTGGAATACCAATGTTTGAAATCCCCGTTGGCGGGAACGTCATGCTCTTTACCAGGGAGTATAAACTTAAAACTACAATAACCACAATCGGGCTCTCTGGCCAATAATATCATCATCAAACAACCCTAAGGTGGTACATAGGATTGGGGAAATACCAAATTTCCCTCTCGGTTCTAAGTACTACTCCCCGATAAGCTCAGAACGTGTTAGTAGATCCACCATCATCATCACAAGGTTCTATCATAAAGACCAAAAAAAAATATCTCAATTTATAATTCATAAAAAATTTGTGGATTTCTAACCCCAACTTCGACTTAAAACATTTCAATCTTTTTCAACATCAACAAGGTATCAATGCATTGGACCATAACCGACTCGACATTTGGACAAGGATATGAAGACTCAATATGTAATATTTTTAACAATTCAACTCATCAAAATCATTCCAAAAAAATACCAAAATTTATCTCAGCATCTATATCAAAATCAATCTTTCTCATAGTCAAAATCATCTCGACTTTGAGAGTTCAAGATCAATGTACTCAAATGATTATTCTTTCAATTCGACAATTAAATCGTGACAACAGATTTTGAAAAGTACTTGAGACCTTTAATTCATAATAAGAATACATATCCCGTAGTACAACTCAAATCACGACTTTTATCTCGAAAGCCTTTGGAAATATCAATTCATTTGTAGTAGTATGCAATTCATAGCATAAATTCTCAATTTAAGAAGTAGAGTAATGAAGTAATCATGTATATCCATATTGGAAAAAAATTCAAAGTCTTATAAATCCTTCATAAAGTAATTTCAGTGTATACCCATTTTCGAATATCATGAAATTTCAATAATAGAACTCAAACTTTTTAAATGTCAAAATGTAACAATTTATCAAGTCATGACAACATCAATATTTTTGAGAAAATATCAAGACTCATGGTAAGATCTCAAATATTATATCTCAATATGCTCAATGATTCAATTTCGTCATAAAGAAGCTTTAAGCTTATCATAAATCTCAAAATCATTCCAAATACCATTTCAACATATATCTCAAAATCATTCAAAATAAAAATATGAAATTTACAATTATAGATATCAATACATCTCATGTCTCAAATATATATTCAATAATTCAAATCGTCATTGGGAAGCATAAAGCTTGACACATCTCAAAATATTATTCCAAAATTCCATCTTGACATACGTCCCAAAAATCATTCAAAACCACCTTGTTGTAAAATTCTGTAATTCGCAATGATAATTATTAAATCATATCATGAAAACATTGATATAATCATATAAATCAAAGTTTATTCATTCAACCATCATAATCTCATAATCGAATTATTTAGACATAATCTCAATTGGAAAATCATGTAAAACCATAATAAAATTAAAGCTTTGGGCACAAGAACGGAAGATTGCTCTTGTTCAAAACCCCACATACCTTGAAATTGACTTCTTGATTACGGAATCCTATTCGGACAAATAATGGGTGCTCCTCGAAGGTCTTGAAATGAGGAGTTCGTTTATCAAATTAATTTTGGATTTCTACGGTGAAATTGAAAGGTATTTGAAGGTGAAATTTGACTAGGGTTTCATTATCCCAAATGTTTCATGGAGAAAATGAATTTTGAAGGTTCAATTATGGATTAAATGGACAAATTTTCGTCCTAGAGGAGGGGTGTGAAATGACCAAATTGCCCTTAAAAAAACAAATAATGTCAAATCTATCCTTCGGTGGACTGTTTTGATAGGCTGAAGTTGATCGACCATAACATTTTACTCCGACAGCCAAATTAGACGAAACCAATTTCATTAGAAAGAGGACTCTTAGATATTTCTGTTGATATATAGCAGCTCACCCAGATCATTATATACAAGGAGTTATGATTGTTTGAAGTTGACCCTGAAATTCGCCTGGCTGCAGTAATTTTTAATTTCCTGCACGTTTTACTGTTCACAGATTGATCGGAATAGTCGTAGTTCGATCGGAATGGTCGTAACTCATCGCTCGAGTGTCCGTTTTTGATGATCTACATATCATTGGAAAGCTTATTCGATACTCTACACAATGGTAGTTCAATGTCTTAGAAATACTACACAGAAAATTTATGGCTCGCTCTAACGCATAGAACTCGATACGTTTCTCACAAAATCTTTACGAAGAAAATTTTTTGGGGTATTACACCATACCAATATTTACATCATCAAGTTTGAGGATGACATATTCTACCATACAATGCCTAAAAGGCACCCTAGAGTCTCCCCCACTTAAGGACTTCTACATTTCCCATTTTAACACAACAACATACTCCCCGAGCCACTACCCAAAAAAATAAGGGTCATGGAGGAACTAAAGAACAAGAAACACTCACGGCACTCAAGACAAGACTCTTAGTAGAGGCACGAAATCATAGGTAAAGAGTGTTTCATAGTAACCACCTAGGTCACCAATGAGACTCATCCCAACACAATATACCAAAGGAGGAGTCCTTAAGTCCAGACACCAAAATACACACCAGTACATACCCTTTTGGGGATCTACCATGATCCATTCACTAGAAAAAAATATCGTGAACAAGGGGGCTATGACTTTTAACAAAAACTCCCACTCAGAGAAATTGGCATACAAACGATGATCCTTCAAAGTTTGCAACATGGTATGAAGTTGATCCACATGATACACCTTACTCTTTAGAATACACTAAGATATCATCAACGAAGACAATGAATGATGCTGAGGCATGGTCAACTCAAAGGACATTCCAAGTAACTCACTTACAATGAGAAAGTGTTCTAGAGAAGGACCTTGCGAGTTTGTATTCCTAAATAGGACCAAATGATACAAACAATCGTCTTGAAATCACACTTGGGCCTTGAGATAATAAAAGAATCTTCCCTTAGGCTCTAATGAACAAAATAACCATCTTCCCATATAATGACCAACTCATTAGGGAAATTAATCATGACCCTACGGGTCCAACATCCTAAGGAATCATATCAAGGGTGCAACTAATCCAACCCCTAGAATAACTGCTAAATCAACCATATACGGGGTCACATGAGAAAAAGTAGACCCCAAATCAGATCAACAAACAATGAACATCACAAGGGAAAAGTTTTCAACACACCCACTTGAGCATTAGAAAATGCCTCTTACTCTCGAGGGATATCAAGAGCATTGAGACTATCCTAACCAATGTCGGAGCTAAAAGTGGCACCTATGGGTGTAATAGCTAGAGAAGTGGTAATCGACATCCTTTGTTTTTCCCAAGTGGAAACCACTATAGGACACTCTCATTGCATGTGACCCAATTGGCCACACTTAAAACCCTAATTCTCTCTTTTCTCTCAACGACCACAGTGTGATCAACCGCAAGACCAACTAGAAAGATAGGTGAATAAGGATTGGGCTCCACTGGCCTAATATAGGTCACCTCTTACCTTATAAGCATATCAATCTGAAGACACCCATCTCCCAATGGGTTTGGGTAGGGAGAACCAATTGCGGGGTGAAGACTAGGGCCCGCCCAATACTTCCTCCTAGACTACTTTCCACCAACCTGAGCCAACTGATCAAGGGAGTGATGGAACCCAACATTTTAAGGTGACTAGGGAGAAAAGTAACCCTAAATAGAGGGGATAGTGGGAAAAAAGTGGAACCCCACAAGGATAGCCCAATGTCACGACCCTTGATCAGGCTTGAATTTTAGAAGTTGGATGAGATTTGTCTACATTACCCCCAGTTGGGACAGAAGAGCTTGCTTGAATATCAGATCCTCTTGGATACAAGATCTAAAAGATGATTAAGTAGAAATCAAAGGAATCCAATACCTTAGAATCTACATAGCTTGATATTGAAACAAAAGCAAGGGAAACATTCCTAAATGCCTCATAACGTCTCTCTTATAAGTGTGGCGCACTTTATCCCTATAAAAGAGACTCTACTTGATACAGTTTTGTAGATTCCCAACTGACCATGATCCTAGCTCTGATACCAACTTGACGCGACCTAAAATTTGGGCTATGTCGTATGGGCACCTCAAGCTCCATTAACCGAAGGTCACCCCGATAACCCAACCTAGTCTTCAAAAATTATCCATAAGGGTCGTATGGATTTTGACCATATAATAAGATAGAGGAATATATGACTAGAAAGAAAATATCTAATATTTCATTAATAACAACATTCTAGCCCACTTACCCAAGTCCACAGTCATTTACAAAATCTCTACCAAACCAAAGTAAAAAATATGTCAGGACAATCCCACAATAATAGCCAAGTACCATCCTATACAAGTATATCACATATGTTAACATGACTATGAAAGGTAGGTCTTTCAAAGTATGGAAGCTCACCACTTCAAGGTAAATGCAGGAATCTGCTCTAACACTTGTTCACTGCATAGAAGAAGAAGATGCTCCGGCCCCTATGTCATGTGGGGACATAGTGTACGATTAGTTGTTAGAGCGCTAGCGTGTAACTCAAGGATAAGGATAAAATAATATCATTATTCAATAACAAGTCAATATATCATGTTCAATCACATTCATACACTTATCCTTACTTATAGACACATACACACACATATATATAACATACCAATAAGATATCAAGACTTAACAATATTCTCGGAGTCTTTAATCATAAGGTATCAAGTGGAGGACTCCAATATTTCACACATATGTCCAAACCGTTCTTATTAAGCATACAACACTAATCATATTCTTATATACATGCTCATTACACATAGACATACGCACCATGTTCATATTATGCCATAAAAGAAACAAGACATAGCATGCACTCTCAAATCATTCATTCAAGAGACATGGAGTGAAAAACTTTCAATCTTCCACCTTGCCAATTTTATAACCTTAAACTTAGTTATTACATCAGCCACGGGGATTTAAACCCCAAACCAACTTAACCAATATACTACATTTGACCAAGTCAACCAATTCAACCAAGTTGACCCATTTGACTAATATCATTGCCATTTTATTGAACTAGGAACTCGAATCGCTAGTCGTTTCATCGGCCTAGGAACTTGAATCACTAGCCATTTCATTTTATTAAACTAGGAACTCAAATTTCTAGTCATATCACTGATCTAGGAACTCAAATCACTAGCTGTGTCATTAGATGAGGTATTCTAACCTTAAGAGATCTCATCGTACTAGGAACTAGAATCACTAGCTATATCATTAACAAGGAACTTGAATCACTCATTATTTTATGGGACTAGGAACTCGAATCACTAGTCATATCATTAGACGAGGAATTTGAATCACTCATTTTTTCATTATCATCATTGGTCAACATAGAACCCTTGACCCATTAGCTCATGCATTCACATCCATACTATGTATGTCACATTTAAGTGCTTTCACTCTTTTAAGAAATTAAATCTTCATTTATGACCACACGGTTTTTATGGGAGCCTCCATTGTCATGAGCTCAAAGTCTGAGGATGTGACATTGCGTGGACAACCTTGATATTGGGTGTATTTATGAATTCTAGCGCGACTATTCTAGCCTATGTATCCTTGTTTTGAGGATGATTAAATTGATTAATGGGGTAATAATGAAATAAATGAGCATTTATATGTCCAAGTATGTGTTTGCAATGTTTAGTGGTGGTTTCACATGAGTTTTGATTTAATTTGAGCATTTAGTATTCAACCGAGAAAACTAGTGTAACTAGCTTGAGCTAGGTGTTTTCTAGTATATTGTGCTAGGTTATAATGTATTTTAATGAGTTAATAAGGTTTTTATTATGTATTTATATGTGAAACAACTTAGTTATAATGTTCAAGCGTTAATTTGATCAAGAAAAGAGTCAAAATAATAAGTTAAAGCTCAATGTGAATTTAGCCTATGCTTAGCTCATGTTTCTAGTTCATCATTGAGGATGTTGTGTTGTTTTTATCTCTAAATTATTGTTTTTAATACTATAAGGTGCTTTATTAATAGAATATGATGATATATGAAGGATTTAAAAGCTTCAAATAAAGTGGAAACAACTAAAAAATGCTTGGAATGGATCACGGAAGCACAAAACACAGCTTGACGTCAATATGGGTACCTTAAAAGTATTGGGAGAGTGTAAGAGAGTGTAAAGGATTATTGGTGCGTGCAATAAATCAATGGATTCAGAAGGCACCAAAAATAGTGAACCATCACGAAGTAGAAACATTGCGTTGTGTGCTCAACGTGATAATCGATGCGGCGCGTCACTAGGTTCATTGAAAACTATAAACTATTTCCTTATTCAATAGGGCATGGGCTATTTCTTCCACTATAAATAGGAAATTATTCACATTTTTTTTGAGAACTTTTGGACATCCTTGGAAGAGATTGGGGTCTACACAACTTCTTTTTAGGATTTTTATCATTCTTTTATTTTAGTTTCTTTCACGGTTTGTATCATCAATCCAAGGAATTGGATGATGAATATTTCCATTATAGGCTAAAAAACCTATATGAGGTTAATGCCACGATCATGATTAGTTTCATTTTGAATTAAGTTTGTTAATTTCCTCATCATTATTGGTTGTTTGCTTATTCTTGTTTTAACTATTTTATGGATTAGCTACACTTAGAATACATCAATTGTCAACCTTGTGATCTTGAGAGAGGGAATAGAGAGATAGAATATGGGAGTAAGCAAAGTATGGTTCTTTTTTCTTTAGAAAATAAGGAATTTGAATTAGCATCTAGTATAGGGATGTACGTAGATGCCTTACTTGATTCACACGTAGGATGATAGCTTTAAAGAGCTTAAGTAGACTATTACATCCTCGCTCAACGATGTAGTTGTAAGTTTCAACTTAGGTAAAGGATTAGAGGTTGGAAAACCATGATCATGAAATTAACCCTACGAATCAACAACCACGATAAGCAATTTAACGAATGAAGTTCAATGACGTAGTATGATTGTTCGTAAGCCTTAACCTTGGATCTCTATCCTTTGATTGTCCAAAGTCATTTACTTTTCCACGTTAGTTTAGTTTCTTTTTAGTTTACAATTCTTAAACATCCTTGATTACCTTTTCTCAATCATTAAACTAGAATTTGATAGGCGGCGAACACAGGTCCCTGAGAGATCTATACTTGGGCTTCCTTGGAGCCACTTTACTACTTGATAAGACCAAGTACACTAGCGAGTGCACTTGGATACTGTCAAGTTTTTGGTGCTGTTGTCGGGTACTTGTTATTAGGCAACTATCTTATTTTTTGTTTTTGTATATTGAGTTGTAAATAGTTTTTGTTTAGTTTCTTTTTATTTTCCTTTATTTTTATTTTTCACACACTCATATCAAGATTTCAGTCTGGGATAGATGGTTTTCGAGTATTGGTAATTCTTACTATTTTTGTGGAGGACACCACCTTGTAGCTTATTGTCCAGACTTTTATGAAAGTGCGTGGACGGAACCTTCACAATATGATGTGGATAATTTGAGGAAGTCTGAGTACTCGAAAACTTATATTGCAAAAATTTTTAAGGAGACACCACTGCCACCATGTCTACAATGGCTAAGCAAAGAAATATATTGAGTGAATATTAGCCAATGTGTGGAGTAAACAAAAGAATCGTAATCACTTAATTGTCATCTTGATCTTGAGACTGAAATTGAGAAGGTGAATAAAAGTAAGTGTGTAGTGGATTGCATAAATTTTGAAGTAGGATTAGTTGGGATGCATTTGAAGCACTATTCTATATTATGTTTAGAATATATCTTGTTTGTGGAATCATTTAAAATAGAGGAAGAGTGTGAAGATAAGAAACAAGAATACTATATTCTTGATTTTACAGTAGTTAAGCAACATAAAAACACACCTCACTTGAAGGCCGAGTGATTTACCATGAACATTTTATTACTCAGTTCCTTAATTTTTGTACAACCTCCTTATGAGCGAGGCAAAAAGATGGATGCGATGTTGGGGGTGAAAATTATATCCTCAAGATGGAGAAAAAGTTGATATAGGTCGTGCCGCAACACTAAATTAGGCGCTTCTTGGGAGGAAACCCAAGCTAAGATATGTTTTCATTATAATTTGTAGATTTTATTTCACGATATTTTTGTTTTTAGTTGAGTCACAGGTTAATGGAAAGTCAAAGAACCCTAATCTTGAGCTTGAAGCATGACAAATATTGAGTGAGGGGTCCTATGGATCCCATTTATGTGTGAAGATGCTACTAGCTAGGCCTATAGGCCTAAGGGAGTATTTCTATCTCTTACCTTTGAATTCACTTTGGGGAAAAAGTAGATTTTTAAGTGTGGGGTGGGAAGATTCCCAATTTTTGACTCAATTTAAAAAATTTTAGTTTAGGAATAAGTGATGTATTCTTGTTTGTGCTATTTTTGATTGCATGATGAAAGTTGGTTTGTTGGTAAAAGCATGTTAATTGACTGAATTGCTATTCTTGACACTCTTAGGCTCAACGTTGTAACTCTTGTATTTTTTTGACTTAATTTTGAATTCATGCAATTGTTGGGTTGGGAATCTATGATGATCCTATTTGAGTTGAGCATGTGCCATGTGCGTGTAAGATTATTTGTATATTCCTTATTTCATATGATGTCAAGAACTTGCCCGTGTGTGTGTACAAAGAGAAATAAAGAGTGTGAGAGTGTGAGTTTAGGGGATGATTTAGGTATTTCTATGATAGCTTTGTGTTTTATCCCCTAATTTTTCTACCCTTGAGGATTATCTTAGATAATCCCATTGAGCCTTTAGCTTTTTCTTTGGAAATAACATATGTATCCTAATCTCTTCTTTGATAGACCATAATTTGATCCAAAAATCTCCTAAGTGCATAAATGAAAAAGAAGACAAATTTTGCATTAGTAAGGAGTTTGAGAAAATTGAAGAAGAAAATAGGTGAAATTGATGCTCAAAAGTAACTGTTATTGGTGTTGATAATTGATGTGTTGTGGATTTATGTGATATAATTAATGCTTGAAATATTCCCGTGATTGTAAAGAATGAGAAAATTGAATCTTGAAGGAATAAACTATGCGTCTGCCAAGTATTTGTGAAAATGCTTAAAAGAGATGGGGCAAAGACAAAAGATATAGGTGAATGAAAAAGTGTAATTTGGTTGTTGGAGATTTGTTTCAAATGTATGATGTAGTGTATTAAAGCGCTTAGAGAGGTTATTCATTATTCTTGGCCAAAATAATTCCTACCCGTCCTTTAGCCTATATTACAACCCGAAAAAGTCCTAATTAATCCTAAGATTTACATTTCGATATTAGTGGAGCATTATACTAAGGGAAAGCTTATGTTTCATTATATGTAACTCATGAATTCCTTGTGAGAGTGAGTGTAATTTGATTTTTGTACCCATTATTTTATAAATTGCGAGTGATTATGGGTAACTCTCTTGTTGTAAGGGGCACATGCTTTATGAATGTGGATGATTTGTTTGATAACCTTGATTGAGAAATAAGCATGAGTTTGCCAATTAGGTGAGTCAATTCATGAGGCTAGGTTGTTTTTGAGTAGTGTTCTTGAGCTTTCAATTATGTAGAATCATGCATAGTGTAAAAAGTTGCATTCCATGTAGTCATTGTAGTACTAGCTTGAATTTCTTGAATATAGTAGAAGTGTGGAGTCTTTCTAGCTCATGATGCTTTTAGTTAAGAGTTGTTTGAGGACGAACAAGGATTTAAGTGTGGGGTGGTGATATTGGGTGTTTTTATGCATTTTAGCGCTACTATTCTAGTCTATTTAGCCTTGTTTTGAGGATGATTCATGTGATTAATGGGGTGAGAATCATATTAATGAGCATTTATATGTCCGAGTAAGTGTTTACTATTTTTAATGGTGGATTCACATGAGTTTTGATTCAATTTAAGCATTTAGAGTTCAATAGAGAAAACTAGTATAACTAGCTTGAGCTAGGTGTTTTTCTAGCCTATTATGTTGGGTTCTAATGTATTTTAATGAGTTACTAAGGTTGTTATTATGTATTTATAGGTTAAACAACTTAGTTTTAATGTTCAAGGGTCAATTGGATCAAGAAAATAGTCAAAACAATTAGTTAAAGCTCAATGTGGAATGGATCACGGAAGTAAAAAGCACAACTTGACGCTAATATGGATACATGAAAAGTATTGGGAGTGTGTCGATGTATGAGAAGGATTCTTGGCACATACGTCACATCAATGGATTCAGAAGGCACCCAAAATAGTGAACCAATGTGAATTCGACGTGTCACATTAATGTGCTCAACGCGATAACTGACGATGCGCGTCACTGGGTTCACAGGTGACTAGAAACTGTTTCCTTGTTCAGCAAGGCGTGGGCTATTTCTTCCATTATAAATAGGACATTATTCACGATTTTTTACAAAATTTTGGATATCCTTGGAAGATATTCGAGGCTACACAACTTATTTTTAGGGTTTTTATCATTCTTTTATTTTAGTTTCTTTTATTGTTTGTATCATCACTTCAAGGAATTGGATGAGGAATATTTCCATTAAAGGCTAAAACTCCTATCTGAAATTAAGGCCACGATCATGATTACTTTCATTTTGAATTAAGTTTGTTAATTTGTTTATCATTATTGGTTGTTTGTTTATTCTTGTTTTACCTATTTTAAGGATTAGCTACCCGTCGAATACATTAATAATTGTCAACCTTGTGATGTCGGGAGAGGTAATAGGGAGATGGAATATGGGAATAAGCAAACTATGGTTCTTGTTTTTTTTATAAAATAAGGAATTTTAATTAGTATCTAGGATAGGGATGTACTTACATGCCTTAGTTGATTCAAACGTAGGATGATAGCTTTAAATAACTTAAGTGTACTATAACATCCCCGCTCAGCAATGTAGTTGTAAGGTTTAACTAAGGTAAAGAATTAGAGGTTGGGAGACCATAATCAAGCAATTAATCCTAAGAATTAACAACCACGATAAGAAATTTAAAGAATGAAGTTCAATAACGTAGTATGATTATTCTTAATCCTTAACCCTGGATCTCTATCCTTCGATTGTCTAAAGTCATTTACTTTTCCTCATTAGTTTAGTTTTTTTGTAGTTTACAATTCTTAAACATCCTTAATAATTTTTCTCAATCGTTAAACTAGAATTGGAAAGGCGTCAAACACAAGTCCCTGAGAGATCAATACATGGGCTTTCTTGAAGCCCCTTTACTACTTGATAAGACCACGTACATTTGCATGTGTGCTTGGGCATTGTCAAGCCTTCAGAACATGGCATGCTAACTTTGAATTTGTATTCATGTCTTTTAGATTAATAAATGCTCCTGCAACCTTTATGGACTTGATAAATATGGTGTTCAAGAAGTACTTGGACATGTTCATCATAGTCTTCATAGATGATATTCTCATATATTCCCATACTGAGGGTGAGCATACAGACTATTTAAGGATTGTTTTGCAGACTTTTAAGTATCACTAGTTATTCGCTAAGTTCAATAAGTGTGAATTATGGCTGAAATAAGTAGCTTTCCTTGGTCAAATTATTTCCAATGAAGTCATCCGAGTTGATCCTCAGAAGACCAAAGCAGTAAAGAGCGGGCCTAGACCATCTCTCCATAAGATATCAAGAGTTTCTTAGGCTTGGTCAGTTACTATAGATGGTTTGTTGAAGGATTTTCTTATATTTCCTCTCTTATTCCTAGACAGATGCAGAATAAGGTCAGATTTTAGTGGTCCTTATTGTAGTGAGAAGAATTTTTAGATGTTGAAGACTCAACTCACCTCTACTCGAGTTTTAACTCTGCCACAGGGTTTATATATTTTTGTGGTCTATTGTGATGCTTCCACGGTTGTCCTTAGTTGTGTGTTGATGCAGCAAGGTAAAGTTAGTATATAACTCTAGACAACTTAAACCTTCTAAGAAGAACTACATGACTCATGATCTTGAATTGGTAGCAACTGTCTTTGGTTTACATATTTGTAGGCACTACATATATAGGGTTCATGTTGATGTGTTAAATGATAACAAGAGCCTCCAACATGTTTTCAGTCAGAAAGATTTAAATCTTAGTTAGAGAAAATTAATAGAGTTGTTGAAGGATTATAATATGAGTGTCTTGTATCACCCGAGTAAGGCTAAGGTTATTGTTGATTCCCTTAGCAGATTTTCAATGGGTAGTGCTGCTCATGTTGAGGATGAAAAAAAAGAGTAAGTACGTGAGGTTCATCACTTGTCTAGATTGAAAATTTGGATGATTGATTCTAGCGAAGGTAGTGTTTGGGTTTAGAATGGATTGGAATCTTCTTTGGTTACCTAGGTAAAGGAATAGAAAGACAGTGATTCTATTTCACTTAAGTTGAAAGAGGGAGTTCGGGATCAGAAGGTCGATGTTTTCTTCCAAAGGAGAGATGGAGTACTTCTTTGTCAGGGTAAGTTATGTATTCCGTATGTGGATGAATTAAGGTAGCGGATGTTAGAAAAGGCTCATGGTTTGCGGTATTCTATTCACCTAAGATCCACTAAGATGTACGACGATTTGTGGGAATTCTATGGGTTGAATGGTATGAAGAATGATATTGCGGAATTTGTGGTGAAGTGTCCAAGTTGTCAGTAGGTTTAGGTTGAGCACCATGGGGCTAGTGGTATGCTTTAGGAATTCACCATCCCTTCTTTGAAGTGGGAAGTGGTAAATATTAACTTTATCACAGAGTTTCCTTATACTCATCATCAACATGATTCCATGAGTAATATTGTGGAACAAATGACTAAGTCAGCTCATTTCTTTCCAATTAATACTTGAAACTTAGCCGAAGACTATGCTAGGCTGTATCAATCAAGAACCAATTTCTTTTGTAATGATGGCGCCTACTATAAATCGATTTTTCACGACCCAATTACATAGGTCGTGATGGCGCCTACTATAATCCACCAGTAGGCAAGAAAAACATGTAGTCCAGAATTGTTAGTAACAGACTACTAAATATATAAATAAAGAATTGTGGAATAGATAGAATAAACAAATTGCATAATATAACCCCAAAACCAGGAGGTATCAGTACAAGAGCTTCAAATATTAAAAGAGTACAAGAGTGAAATACAAATGAATATACTAATACAACTTAGCACCATATACGACATAGAGACTAGTCTAATACATAAGGGAGAGATATGTAATTCTGTAAACATCAAGATCTCACTCTAACTTTCCAAATCATGGATGCTCCGCATAACATGCTCCTCAACGATGATAACCCATACTATGATATGCAGGCTACAGAAGTGTAGTATGAGTATCAAATGAATGGTGCTAAGTAGGAACTGCCAACTAAGCTCTAAAGATAAAGAAGATGCATATCACTTATAAACAAAATGAAAACTCCACTCAAGTGTCCAACAACCATATAAGAGAGAAAACAAGGTAATAAGGATAAACTATCCTATTTATGCCCAAGAGTCTAACATATTAAGACTATGGAAGTAACAAGGATGAACTATCCTATTCCAATAATCTTCATGAATCTCGATACTATACAATATATCATTAGCCAATATACAAAGTACATGTTAAAGGAAGATGCAAGTAAATATACAAGTCTAAGAAAAAAATATACTATATGAACAATAGAAGGATGGGATATACGATAATTCCATAGCTACATATAGCTAGGTATATTATATATTTATATATATACACATCTATAGGTATGAAGTCAACTCAAGTCATAATCTTAATCATCATGTCTTCACCTTTAAGGCCTCATTATAATCTTATTATGATCAAGTACTATCATACTCAGGTTTCTAATCCACATGTCAAAACATGACATAAACATGCATAATAATGCAAAGGTAAAATAGAATGGCATTACGAAATACCTCAAATATCGATACCAAAAAACTGACCAATTTGTCATAAACTATCCATAGTAATTATTATAACAATGATAATAAAAATATCAACAATAGCGCTAGTAACCGACTATTCTGGAAAACCAAATACCTAGCCAATCCTATGCGTACCCCCCCCCCCCCACCCAAACTCGGATAGTTCAATCAACATATAATAACACAAGGCAAAGTCATCACCCATATTTATGCAATAGTCCCATACCCGTTGATAGACATAGGTGCATACTAGTGATTGGCAATGCATATGCAATAATGAATGGAACAGAATCCATAATACCATAATCATCATCATAAACATCATCATCATAATCAACCTCCATCTTTGCTTGGTATATAATCATCACAACATTATCCGTCCTTGACGGGTATCAGTATTACAATCAAAATATTCTTCGGCCTTGGAGAGTATTATCATATCATCATAATATACTCTAGCCTTGTTAGGTATCATCACATCATCATAATAACCTCCAGTCATACTAGGTATCAATATCATCATCATAATATCTAAAAAATGTCAAATAATAGAGAGAAAGCTCTACAAGGGATAAAGTAAATAGATATGAAAACAAAAGAAAGGTAGAGTATATTTCCATAATTCATCATTTCATCATAAATCTCACATCCGTATTAAGTGCATATATAATAGGCACACGGACTCTAACCATGGCTAAAATAGTATGTCACGACTAAATCTCTATAAAAGTGTAGAAAGAGTCAGAATATATCATAAACAAAGTAAAAAGTAGTGTCAAATCATTGACCGGAATATATCTCGGTCAAATTATTGAAAACATCATTATTATCCTCCTTTACATATTTAACTTATTCATTAAGTTATGCAATTATTATTGTGAAGGAATTCATTTTAAAGTGGAAAATGGACTTTAGCACTTAGTTGGCAGAAACAAAAATAGTATTATAATCTAATCGGGATCATATAAATCATTGATGCAACAATCTTGGATATACAGAATCTATGCATGTCGTCACCAGTATTCAACCCTTGGAATCATAAACATCATAATTCTTATTCCTCAATACTATACTAGAGATATGTGTATATAAACACACACACACACACACACACATATATATAGATATATATAAATTCATTGATTATAATTAACACGATCGAAACCAGGGCCTAGTCGTGTCAGGTATCTCAAGTTCGTCCAGGTTAGGAGTCAACCCCGAATACCCCACTGTTAACCACCCTACACCCCTTATAAGATGAATTCCAAACATATAACAAGATAATATAATAATAATCTAAAAAAAGTAATGTAAGTCTGTAACCATAACCAAACAATGACAACCAAATATCCAACCAATCTAATCTTAATGTCAATACCAATACCAATGCTAACATCAATACCAACATCGCCCATATACATAGTAGTCCGACAAAGGCTCTAACTAGAATCAAAGAATATCCAGTCCCGACATGCCCCGACCATTGTTAAAACCAAAACCAAAGAGAATAAAAATAATGAAAAGAAGTCCATAGCATGAAATGGGGTCTTCTATAGTATAGAAACTCACCACTCAAAGCTGACTCAATGTCTTCCCCAAATCGAAGTGATGAACAGAAGGAATAGTAGTATGGATGGTTCCGGCATCGCATTGGGTTATAGTGCTCGAAGACGATTAGCGGAGTGAACGATAACATGTAACTCAGGAATAAAGATAAAATAATGCCATCACCCAAAAAACAAATCAAATCACCATATGCAATCACATATATACATATAAAGGTTTAACATAAATTTAAAATCTTAACTTGTATTATGTATCTTAACTGTCATAAAATCCACCACGGGCTATATGGGTTTAGGTCCCCCTTCTGAAAGGGCCCTAGTGCGTGTTAGCTGTACGAACTAGGTGTATCAAGAAAGACCATGGAATTATCCAATACCCCTATTAAACCACGATACAATCATATCAATAGTGTGAACCACGTACACAGGTCATCAAGACCAAACCTCATAACTACAATCGCGAGTTTCTAGTGTCCATTCTTTGAACCCACAAATTCATAGTAATCTATCACAAGCCCCATTATTTACAAACTAAAACTTTTAGTACATAACAAAACCACTAAATCCAGGAGTCCATTTAAGGCATTTTAAAGTGGTATTGTCATACTGATTATAGCTTGCAAGAAATGTCACCAGCCAATACTTAAGGGAGTCCTTCGCACCCCATAGACTCCATTATTAAAATCACTTAGGGGATTTCATCATAACTCATAAAGATTTCAAAACCAGTCTTAACCATTTAACAATTTTCTTGTTCCATGCATTAGTTTCAGCAAATAGCTAAACCAAATACTTTGGGGATTCCATTTTACCCCTAGTTAAAATTTTCAACTTTCTCATAACTACTACTAGTTTTAAAAAACAAGGTTGGGGTTATAACTACTTAAAGAGTAACAAGTTTAAAGAAATTTACCATTATCAAGTTCAACCACCATACCCATGAAACCACATGTTCAAAATCATAATTAAAATAAGGAAAACCGTTATTAAACCATGATAAACAATAATGATCCATGAACAACCAAAACCCTCAACCATTATTTCAAAATCATAGCATACCATGAAAAACATACATTATATATATGTCTTGAGTAAAATAACAATGAGGGAGAAGTAACATCCTTAGAAACCAAGAAGCACAGAGAGAAATTGCCTTTAAAGCGTTAATTGATTAGCTTGATGAAACTTTAGCTTTACCTTGAACAAAGAATTTAAGAGAGAATGTGAGAATGTTTTGTTAGGAACAATGTGTTAATGAAGTCCCAAAGGATTTTTATGTTGGGGTATCAAAGGGACTAAAAGTAGGAATTATCTAGAATGCCCCAACTTAAAAACTGTAAAAAGGTAGTATGTGGTTAAGAGTCGACCCCTTGACTTATGAACATAACCTACGACTCATACTCTTAAGTCATCACCAAGATAGAGAGTTAGTCACCCATACATTGTCCACCATATAACTACATGATTCCACTTATGAACTGACCATACGACTCGTATGGTCTACTTGTATTCAAGACAGAACCCAATGGATTGGACACTAGAAAACATAAAACTCAACCATACAACTCATAACCTATCCTCACAGCTCTTAGTGAGCCACTTGTACATAGATCCAAGCAAAGCCACTTAGTTACTGATTTGATTAAGGATCATCCTAACAACTCATCACCATCCCTAAAGACTCATATGATAAGGTTGTTACCAGGACCAAAAACTCAACCACCATCTATTAGACACCTAATGATAGGGTTACCTTACCCGTATTCATACTATACAACTCACATGATGAGCCATTAATAGGATAGAGAGCTCAAAGTTTAGGAATTTTTCCAATGGTCAAAAAAGGTGTTTTAATTTTTCCCTCTTTGGATCATTCGTCGTTGAATAATGGGACAAGGCAGTATCTATCACGACTGTACCCCCAAACGTCTGTACTCTTAACTTTAAGGTAGAAAATAGAATACCAAGGAATTCACAATCTATCTTTAACAAAGACAGAAAATAAAGATATTACTAGAAATGCATACCTTAAGAATAATGGTACGTAATTAGGAATAGGAATGAATACTTGGACTTCAGGTTCTCTTTAGCTTCCCAAGTAGCCTCTTCAACCTTATGGTTCCTTGTTAGAACCTTTATCGAAGCTACATCCTTGGTCTGCAATCGACGAACCTACCGATCAAAGATTTCAATTAGGACTACCTCATAAGATAGGGAATCTAAAATACCAAATCCTTGATAGGCATAATTTACAATGAATCAGACAAACACTTCCTTAACTTAGAAACATGGAACACCGGGTGAATGGAGCTTAAATAGGAAAGAAACTCCCACTAATAAGAAAAATTGCAAATCCTTCTTAATACCATGTATGGACCGATATACTGAGGACTAAGCTTTCCCTTCTTCCCTAACTGCATCACTCCCTTCATGGGAGTCACCTTAAAGAACACCCTATCCCCAACCTCAAACTCTAACCTATTATGTCTCACACTTGTATAGGACTTCTGGTGACTTTGGGCAAGTTTAAACCTATCTTGAATCACCTTCACCATCTCCATGTCTTGGTGTACAAAATCCAGGTCAAATATCTCTGCTTCGCAAAGTTTGAACCACCCAACAGGAGACCTACACCTCCTACCATACAAGGCCTTAAATGGAGCCACCCCAATGCTAGAATGGTAGCTATTATTATATGCAAACTCATTAAGAGGAAAATTTTTAATACAATTACCACCATAATCAATCACGCAAGCTCGAAGCATATTTTTTTAATGTCTGAATAGTCCTTTCCACTTGCCCATCCGATATGGGTGAAAAGCCGTACTAAGGCTCACTTTAGTCCCCAAACCTCTCTAAAATAACCGCCAAAAGACAAAGAAAATTGCGTACCACAATCTGAGATAATATAAATTGCTAGCCCATGCAACTTCACAATCTCTTGGAGATACATCCTTGCACAGTCTTGGCCAAAAAATTAGTCCTCACTGGAAAAATGTGAGTAGACTTAGTCATCCTATCTATGATGATACAAATTAAATAGAAATGATTCTGAGACCAAGGAAGACCAGTAATGAAATCCATGTTGATCACTTCCCATTTCCACACAGGAAATCAATTTTTTCATATAACCCTCTGGGCGTTATGTGCTCAACTTTTACTTGTTGGCACACCATAAAATTATCCACAAAACTAGCCATATCCCACTTCAAATTGTTCCACAAATACTTTTCCTTATTGTTATGATACCTTATCATCAAGCTAGGCTGAATAGCATAGTGCGACTCAAAAGCCTGAGCCAAGATCCTCTTTCGTAATCCATCCACCTTTAGAAAGCATAATCTCCCTTGGTACCTCATGGTACCATCACCACTAACCTTAAAAGACATTACTTTTTTCATACCTATATCTTCTTTGATCCTCATTAGGATAGAATCTAACACTTGTATTTCTTTCACCTCAGCACCCAGGAATGACTTTACCACCTCTTGGACTAGCATATCACCATTCTCAGAGTCTAAGAGATGAACTCCAAGGTTAGTTAAATGGTGAACATACATTACCTATTCTCATTTTCCCTCACTCATATGAGTTAGACTCCCCATAGATAACCTGCAGAGTATAAACAACCATATTAGCTTTACCTGGATTGTAGTGAAAACTCATGTCATAATCCTTGACAAGCTCAATCCATCATTTTTTGCTGAGGTTAAGCTATTTTTGGGTAATCACATATTGTAGGCTCTTATGATCTGAAAAGACATCCATATATACTCCTTACAAATAGTGTCACTAGATTTTCAAAGCAAACACTATAACCAATAGATCCAAGTCATGAGTCATATTATTCTTCTCCCGCACCTTCAATTGTTTAGAGGCATAAGCTATCACCTTGACATGCTGTATTAAAATGCAACCAAGCCCCACACAAGACTTATCACCATAGACTACAAAACCATTTGTACCTTCAGGAAAAGTATAGACTGGAGCCAAAGTTAGTTTATTCTTTATATTCTTAAATCTACCCTCACAAGCATCAGAACACAAGAACTTTATCTTTTTCTGAGTTAACATAGTTAAAGGGGTATCTATAGTAGGAAAACGTTCCACAAATTTCCTCTAGCATCTAAACCCAAGGAGCTTTTAATATCTGTTGGAATCATGGGTCTAACCCACTTCTTAATCATTATAACCTTCTGAGGTTCAACAATGATGCATTAACTAAAAATGACATAGCCCAAAAAAGTGATAGTGTTCAACTAGAATTCACATTTCAAAAATTTGGCATATAACTGCTACTACTTCAAGATCTGCAATACAATGCAGAGGTAATGAACATGATCCACCTCACTCTTTGAGTACACTAGTATATCATCTTGAAATTCATAAAAGACTCTATTTATCAAGTCAATAAAGGCCAAGAGGAATTAGTCAATCTAAAAGACATAACCAGGAATAAAAAATGCCCATACCGGGCATGAAAGGTAGTCTTAGGAATATCCACCCCCTTAATATTTAGCTGATGATACCCAGAATAAAGATAGATCTTGGAGAAAAACATAGCACCCCGATGCTGATCAAATAAATCATCTATTCTTATAAGATGGTACTTATTATTTACTGTCACCTTATTTAGTTATCGATAATAAAAACACATCTGATTGGAACCTTATTCACAAAAAACACCCATGCACCCTACGAAGAAAGATTATGATGGATAAAACCCTTGTCTAAAAGATCCCTTAGTTGATCCTTAGCTTTCTTTAACTTAGCTGGAGCCATATATAAGGGTGAATAAAAATAAAATAAGTTTCTAAAACAAGATCAACCCCAAAATCAATCTTCCTGTAAGGAGGGACACCAGGAAGGTCATTAGGAAAGTCCTCTGGGAATTTATTCACCACCAGGATGGAATGTAAAGAAGGAACTTCCAAGTTAAAATCCTTAACTCAAACACACCCTTTGGAGATTATCTCCAAGCTTTAGGATATTATATAAACCTCCCCTTAGGACCTAGGTAACCACCCTCCCTTTTAATAACAAGCTTATTAGGGAATTTAAAAATGACCTTATGGGTCCAATAGTCTAAAGAAGCATATCATGAGTGAAACTAATCCATCCTAAATATGACATTAAAATTAACCATATCTAATTCCAATAAATAAACCAAAGTCTTCCAATCACTCACAAATACCACATAACCCTTATAGACTCTTCTATCTACCATGGAGTCACCCAATAGGGTAGAAATGGAAAAAAGTTCTAAAATACACTCAGGACCAAAACAAAAAGTCATAGCCATATATGGGGTCACATATGAATGAGTGGACCCCAAATGTAGTAAATAGTACATATAATAGGAAAAGAGTTTCAATATATCATTAACAATATTAGGCGATGCCTCAAACTCTTGGTGGGTAATAAGAGCATAGAGTTAGTTTTGACTAGTTCTAGAGCTAGATAGTGCACCCTTTATTGTTAGAGCTGATGGAATGGAAACCAAAACCTTATTTGTCCAAAACAAACATTATCCACTAGATAATTTCATATCATGTTCCCTAGTTGACATTGGTTGGGACTATTTCAATACTCTTACTTCCTTTTGGGAGCCCGAAGCACCTTTTAAATACTAATATGGGTATATTTAAACCTCTTATCTCATGATATATATTGCTTGCTTGACCTAGGGTATAATTTTTTTATATAACCCCATATATGGATGTGCATCTTAATTGTGGTCCCGAGAGTCTATCAATTACTTTTGCTCTTTCTACGCTAGTAAGAGACTCAAAGTTGTTAAAAAGGTCTATAGGGTGTGTGTGGTATCTGTTTATGGTAAATAAACTCTTGTATACTTGATAGAGTTAAAGATGGTTTATTTTAATGTCATTCTAGGAATGGATTGGTTGCATAATTGTGTATGAGTTGTTTTATGGCATAAATGTGTTACGATTTTGTGTTTCAAGCCTATGTTTATGATTTTGGAAATAATAGTTTGTTATGGTTTTCTTGGTTCCATCTAATTGTGGTGTCTATATTATATGAGTGAAAGAGCAAAGTAGTGTTCGAGATGATTGCAAGGAATACAACCTAATGGCTTACATTGACTTTCTCTTATTTTTGATAGGCTGGAATATAGAGGTAGTGTATGGATAAACTCAGACTATCATAGTACAGTGTCTCTATAAAATTTAAATTGAATCCAACTCGCTTTGCTCTCTAGCATTGGCAGGCGCCTTTTGAGAAATTGTATGGTAGGAGATGACACCCTCCCATTTGATGGTATGGAGTTTATAAGGGTTAGTTTCTTGACCCTAATTTAGTTCACCAAGCCTTAGAAAAGTTTAAGAGGACTCGTGTGAGGTTGTGAACCTCTCAAAGTCACCAAAAGTCCTATGAGGACGTGCGGGATACAAGTTTAAAGTTTAGTGTTGGCGATTGGTTATTCTTGAAGGTGTCTTTGATAGAGGGTATTGTTAATGTTTCCTATTAGTGGAGTTTCCTTCTTGATTGAACTCCATTTTCCCTAGTTTTCCATGTCTCTATTTTGTAAGGATACGTAGGTGATCTGTCATTGATGGTCTTGGTATTCTAGACTCCTTTCCCTATGGGGGTATCCCAATGAAGATCTTAGATCAGCAAGTTATCCAATTGTGAATGATAAAATTGTCTTCGGTGAAGGTTTTATGGAGGAAGCAATAGTCCAAGAAAGCTTCTTGGGAGGAGAAAGTGGACATAAAGTCCATGTATACACAATCATTTTTCAATTCTAGAAACTCATGCTTGAGAAGTGTGTTGGTGTTCCTAACTTGGTTTATGTCTTTAAAAAAGGATGAGTTAAAATCCCTAATGCTTAGGATTCATTCATGTCTTCGTTGGACAAGGGATTAAAGCTCCCAATGCTTAAGTTGTCTTATATCCTTGAAAGTCTATGGGTTTAAACCCCTAAGCTTTGAATTGATTGAGTGTCTTAGATAAACTATTGGCTTGAATCTCAAACCTATTAAATGAATAGTCGATTGGAAATGATCACAATACGTTTCTTATTCTTGTCGTATGCCATGTGTTCTAACATGGTTAAAGGTTGGCTTGATATGTGGTAACATGTTACCTTGTAAATGTGTTTTCCTTTCCTGTCATCCAAGGATGATTGATCCTAAGTGGGGGAGAATAAAACACCTAAGATCTTGTCTTTGCAAAAAATTTTGGCTTTTAAGCATGTAGTCCAAGATATGTTTGGGCAACCCACTCGTACCCTTTGGATATGAGTCGTACTCAATCCTTTCTCTCCTTTCATACCTTGAGAAGCCTAGGAGGATAGAATTATATCCTTAATATGACTTGGCCTCCCCCATAATCGTACCCTAAATTTACGATTCATACCAAGTGATCATATATAGTGAAGTCCTAGCATGGGTGGAGAGTTTTTGTTACAAGTGATGTATACGATTTAGGGCATGAGTCGTACCCTTTGTATAAAACTTAAAGGTGTGTGGTCATACCCTAACCAGTGTAGGTGACCTAGATGAAGCCTAGGGTATGATTAAATCAGGTGAGTCTCACCCAATATCGTGGCCTATTTTTTGCTTTTAACTAAGGGCCTTGTGGTTATTTCATAAATGCAAAACCCTAATTCCATTTATTATATAAGTGTATATGTCCTTCTTAAGCAAATTTTGAGTGGATTTAACATCCTAAACTCCCTCTTAAACATTCTTAAAGTTTCTTGAAACAAGATTGGATGCTAGGGTTCGGAGGGTGCTTTTCTAGAGACGAATAAGAGTAAAGTTCTTGGTGGATCATTTTGTTGAAGGAATGTAATCCTTCCCCTTTTTAATTAACTCTAAGATAATGTATTTTACAATTGGATTAGTAAGCGTACATGGTGATTTTGAAATCAAATCATAAGGGTTTTGTTGGCTAATGATGAATAATGTTGTTTCTTATTAGGAATTGTGTTTATACATGTTATTGATGATGAATTGCATATGTGGGTACTTGTTGTATGTTTTTTAACATGAGGGTCTTGAGTAACCCTAATCTTGGTAATTTCTACCATGAAAATAACCTTGTTAATGGTATGTACATAAGGTATTTGTGAAAATGTTTATGTGAACATGTTGGTGATTTTTAAATTAGGAAAATGTCCAAATAAGCATGAATGGTTGGTAAATGATATCATGAAAGTATTCTGAGATATGTATTGAATAATTAATGACGTTTATGATAGATGGCTAATAAGGGATTAAAGTTCCTAATTAGGAAATTGAATTTGAATATTTGTTGAACTAAAATATTGTAATAATGTATTGCAAGATTTCTAATGAAATTTGAATAGTTGTGTTGGTCTTGATGATCATAAATTAAATTAAATAATGAATTGAATTAAGGCATTTAGTCCATTAAAGTGATAAGTGGTTAAATTGTTGTGCGAAGGACAAATCTGTATCTATGGTATTGGTCTAGTGGTAATGAATGATGTAAGATGATGTTAATGAATGTAAATTCTTTGTAAATGGTTGGTAGAGGCCTTGTTGTCCATGTAAGGAGTAAGTAGATGTCCTTGATATTCGATTGGTTAAATGGGACATAGTCTTTAAGACATAAACTTGAATTGTGTTTGAATAAAAGCTGTGTGTAAGGATAATAATGAGAAATAATTTGATTGTAGAGGTGTTAATGACCATAAATAAACCTGTATCATGTTTTGAACTAAGGCATTGGCCCTATCTATATGATTAATGACTATTTGGGTCGAAAAAGACCATGTGGTTGTCTATGGTGTTGATATGTAGCCTTAGCGGCTAGAATTACCTAAATGGGTTCAAGCTGTTAAATGTTAAAATTAATTGTATGGATGTTCATGCATGAACTAAT
The DNA here is from genome assembly GCF_002878395.1 of Capsicum annuum. Taxonomy (NCBI): domain Eukaryota; kingdom Viridiplantae; phylum Streptophyta; class Magnoliopsida; order Solanales; family Solanaceae; genus Capsicum; species Capsicum annuum. The sequence goes on along the minus strand of NC_061114.1, from coordinate 169,296,975 downwards.
GAGGTAAGAGTCTAAATGTTGACTACGGATGGTAATAAGATGACTTATCTTTAAAGTCCCTCGTCTAATGAATTATAGTTATAGTTCCTCATCTAATGACTTATGGTTAAAGTCCCTATTCTAATGTCTTGTGGTTGTATTCCGTTGCTTAAAAAGATCTCTTGAGGTTAAAATACATTGCCTTACAAAATAACTTATTGTTATAGTTCCTTTCCTAATGTGTGAGCATTTGATTAGTGTTCCATGACCAATTAAATGTCTGAACATATGATTAGAATTCCATGCCCAATTAAATATGTGAGCATATGATTAGAGTTCTATGCCCAATTAAATGTTTGAGCATGTGATTAGGGTTCTATGTCCAATTGAATATGTCAGCATGTGATTAGAGTTCCATGCCCAATTGAATGTGTGAGCATGTAATTAGAGTTCCATGCTCAATTAAATGTGTGAATATATGATTTTGAGTTCCATGCCTAATTGAATGTGTGAACATATGGTTATAGACCTATGCCTAATTGATTGTGAGTATGGACTGAGTCCCTTGACTAATGAACTAGTTAAATTGATCAAATAGTTGAGTTGGTTTGAGGTTTGGATCCCCTCGACCAATATAACGAAGAAAATTAAGCTCTAAAAATTTGTAAGATGGAAGTTTGAAAGTTCTTCACTCTATGTCTCATGAATGAATACTTTAAGAATGATTTTTATGACTTCCTATATAATTGGGCATGTTATATAAACATATGTATACGTGTCTTCATATATTTTTATCCTAATGTAAATATGATTGTGTATGATGGTTTCATGTGGATTTAATAAATGAACTATTTTATTTATCTAAGGTCTTGGATTTATTTTAACAATTTTATCCTTGAACTATTTTAATCTCAATTTATATAGAGTCTAAGGTCTTAATTCCTCTAATTTCTGCCTACTCATCATTCAGATCATGTATCCAAGAAGATTTGACATTCGATCCAACCATTCTTTCTTGACTGCGGACAATATGGAAAATACTCATCCAAATTTTGGGATATAGAATAGGTCAAGGTTCGTGACATCCGAATGTCCTTGTAGGGTTCTAGTTGTTCCCACTAACCCGATTGATGGGGGTGACGATTCTCCTCAGTCACCTCAAAATATTGGATTTCATCTCTTCTTTTCTTTGTTTGCTTATGTTGGTGGAAAGTGTTCCAAGATAAAGTATTGGGTGGGTCCTAATTTCCATTTTGTGGCGAGTGCTCCCTACCCAAACCCATTGGTAGGAGAGCATCTTTAGAGTGATAATGCTCGTAGGGCATAATGGGCCTAACATCAGGTCAATGGGGCCTAATTCACACTCACCTATCCTCCTAGTCAGTTTTGTGGTCGATCATACCTTGGTTGTTGAAAGAAAGGGGAGAATCGGTACTTTAAATATATTTAATTAGGTCACATACAATAGGAGTGTCCTATAATGGATACCGCTTGGGAAAAAAGGATGTCAGTTACCACTTCTTTAGCTTCAGTACTAAAGGGTGCCACTTTTAGATCTTACATTAGTTAGGACCATCTCAATTCTCTTAATACCCTTTAGGGAGCTCGAGGCACCTTCAAATGCTAACATGGGTATATTGAACACTCTTCTCTCATAATGTGTATCTCTTTCTTAATGCAAGGTATACTCATTCTTATGTAACTCCATATGAGGTTTTGCATCTTGATTGTCGCGTCGAGAGTCTATCCGTTTCATTTTCTATTTCTACCCTAATAGGAGACTTTGTGGTTGTTAATAGGATATATAGGGGGTTGGTATATGTTAGTGATAAAAAAAACTCTTGTATTCTTGATAGAGTTGAAGATGGTTGATTTTGATGTAATTCTAGGAATGGATTGGTTACATTCGTGTTATGCTTCATAAGATTGTCGGACCCGTAGGGTCATGTTTAAATTCCCTAATGAGTGAGTCATTGTATGGGAAGTTGGTTGCTTAGAGCCTAAGGGAAGGTTCATTTCTTATATTAAAGCCGAAAAGTTGATTTCAAAGAGGTGTTTATATCATTCGGTCTGAGTTAAAAATTCTAACTAAAAAGACCCTTCTCTAGAATATGTTCCTGTAGTTAATGAGTTTCTCGAGGTGTTTCCTAATGATCTTCGCAGTATGGTCACTATGAATTTTTTGTCATTTCCTTTGGGTTGACCAATGCCTTGGAGGCATTTATGGACTTGATGAATAGGTTTTGCATCCATTTTTGGACATATTTATTGTTATCTTCATTGATGGTATTTAGTCTATTCTAAGAGTGAGGCGGATCATGTTGATTCCCTCCATGCTGTTTTGAGAGATTTAAAGGATCATTATTTGTATGCCAAGTTCTCTAAGTGTGAGTTTTGGTTGAAAGTCGTAGCTTTTCTAGGTCATGTTATTTATCTCTAGTGAAGGGATCATGGTAGATCTCCAAAAAGTATATAGTGGTGTGTCTTTCAATGCCCAAAGGACTCCTCCTTTGGTGTTTGTGTGGGGATGGGTCTCATTTATGATCTAGGGGTTTGCTATGAAGCACTCTATACCTGTAGTGTCGTATCTCTACTGAGGGTCTTGCCTTGAGTGGCATGAGTGATACTTGTGCTTTAGTTCCTATATGACCATTCTTGTGTTGGGTACCAAAGAGTTTTGGGAAGACATTTGTATGAATTATTTTATGGCATAGTTGCGTTACGATTTTGGGTTTCAAGCATATATTTGTGATTTTTGATATAATGGTTGGTTGTAGTTTTTCGGTGTCATATAATTATGGTGTACATATTGTAAGGGTAAAAGAGTAGTGTAGTATTTGGGATGAGTGTATGGAATAGAGTCCAATGGCTTACATTAACTCCCTCTAGTTTTGGATTGGCTAGAATATAGAGGTAGTGTATGGATGAAGTCAGACTCTCATAGTGCGATGTCCTAGTAAAATCTTAGTTGAATCGGACTCACTACGCTCTTTAGCTTTGGCATGGAGCATTTTGAGTAAATGGATGGTATGAGATGTCGTCCTCCAATTTGATGGTATGGAGTTGGTAAGGTAAGTTTCTTGACCCTTTTTTTTCACCAAGCCTTAGAAAAGATGAAGGCGACTCGTAAATGTTTGAGAACCTATTAGAGCTGCAAAAAGTCCTATGCGGACTTGTGGCATAGGAGTTTAGTGTTTAATGTAAGAGAATGGGTATTCTTGAAGGGAAATCTAATGGAGGGAGCGATGTAAATTACTAAAAAAGGGAAGCTTAGTCCCCATTATATTGGTCCCTATTTGATCTCGAAAGGGATTGATAATGTTTCCTATAAGTTGGGTTGCCTTTTTGATTGAACTACATTTTCCCTGGTTTTTCATGTATCTAGGTTACGAGGATACGTAGGTGATCCTTCATTGATTGGTCCCTTAGATATTGTTGGTATTCCGGATTCCTTGCTCTATGGGATTATCCCGGTGAGGATCTTGTTTCGGCAAGTTTGCCGGTAGCAAACAATAGAAGTGTCTTTGGTGAAGGTTCTTTGCAGGAATCAATAGTCTAAGGAAGATACTTGGGAGGTAGAGGAGGAAATAATGTCCAAGTATCGGCATTCATTTTTCCATTCCGGCAACTCATGCTTGATATGTGTGTAGGTGTTCCTAACTTGGTTTATGTCTATGAAAAATGATGAGTTAACATCCATAATGCTTGGGATTGATTCATGTCTTCGTTGGACAAGGTATTAAAGTTCCAATGCTCTAGTCGTCTTATATAGTTGAAGGTCTATGGTTTTAAGCCCTTAAGTTTTGAATTGATTAAGTAACTTTGATAAATGATCGGTTGGAATTTCAAAGCTACTGAAATGAATAGTTGACTGGAAATAATCATGATGCGTCTCTTATTCTTGTGGTATACCTTGTTGTCTAACATAGTTAAATGTTGGCTTGATGTATGGTAAGGTGTTAACTTCTAAATGTGTTTTCTTTACCCTTTATTCGAAGATGAATTATCTTTAGTGGGCAAAAATAAAATACCCATGATCTTGCCTTTGCAAAAAATTTTGGTTTTTGAGCATGTTATCAAAGATATAGTCGGGCAAGCCACTCGTACCCTTTGGATATGAGTCTTACCCATTCACCCCTCCCCTTTCTTACCTTGATCAGCCTAGGAGGATACTATTCTTTCTTCAATATGACTTGGCCTCCCCCTAATCATACCCTAATTATACGAGTTATACCAAGTGAACGTATAGAGTGAAGTCCTAGCTTGAGTGGGACGTTTTTGATATGAGTGACGTATACGGCATAGCAGATGATTCGTACCCTTTGGATACAACTCAAAGGTGTGTGGTCGTCCCCTAGCAAGTGTAGGTGACGTAGGTGAAGCCTAGAGTATGAGTTAGGGTACCATTAGTACCCTAGGGTATGATTAACTGAAGTGAGTCGTACCCAACATTGTAGCCTAGTTACTACTTTTAACTAAGGGCCTTGTGGTCATTTCCTACAACTTAAACCCTAAGTACGTTCAATACATAACTTTATATGGCCTCCTAAAATACATTTTGAGTTGTTCTAACATCCTAAGCTCTCTCTCAAACACTCTAAAATATTCTTTAAAAAAGATTAGAGGCTAGAGTTTGGAGGGTTCTCTTTTAGAGAAAAAGAATAGTCAAGTTATTGGTGGATCATCTTTTTCAAGGCATGTAACCCTTCTACTTTATATTTAACTCTAAACCCATGTATTTTACAATTAGAATAGTAAGTGTACATCGTGATTTTGAAATCAAATCAAAAGTATTTTGTTGCCTAATGATGAATAATGTTGTTTCTTGCTAGGACTTGTGTTTATACATGTTATTGATGATGAATGAATATGTGGGTGCAACACCCCGAATCGAGTACCTAGAACGCTACATGGTGCTCATGGCCTTAAAGGACCATAAGCTAACCCATGATTGATATCTGTAGTTGAGCACTTAACAATATACTATAAATATGCAGAATGAAAGCTGTAAGGTCATAAGGTTCAAAACTAAAATAATACTGCATATAAAACAATGTCTGTAATGGGTATCACAATACCCATAATTGAAATAAACTTTCTAAAACATGTTGTAGTCTGAAAGACACTAAAACTGACATGTGTGAATAAAGAGTTGATGGGATAATCCCCCAACTAACTCTATATGCTAAAATAAAATAAGTACTGAAATATTTAAATAATAACATCCTCGAATGATGAGCACTCACTGCTGACTCTGACTGCAAGAACTGGAATGCTACTGATACTCTGGAGTGTGTGCTTCGGAACCTATTTTATAAAACACTATAGTGCAAATGCGTTAGTACGATTGACTGTACTAGTATGCAATTAAGGTAGGCTGAATGCAATGGTTCATATACATAAATAATAAAAACTGACTGAATAACATAAACATAAGAATATATGCATGAATACATAACTATAACTGAGATCGTGATAACGCTGACTCATGAATTCTGATTAACGTTGATTTACTGATATATGAGTACAGATATTAGGATACTGAATGACTGAGTCTATTGAGTATTGAGGAACTGATATCATATTACAGATAAAGAATGACTGTTTTTGAGAGTTTTGATTATGAAGATCTGGTTTGATGGACTGTATCTGACAGTCCTGAAACTGAATATTGATAACATGAGTTTTGTATAGTAAAAATACTATTAACTAGTTGACTGTGTCTGACAGTCCTTATTCTGATGGAACTAGCTGAGTTCCGTATTCAGCTGAGTGACTGTGTTTAACAGTCCTGAAATATGTAGAACTAAACTGAGTTCTGTTACTTAGATTGGATCTAAAACTGAGACTGTGGGAGGTAATCATCTAACCGACATGCCCCAAAACTGAACTGGTGAGATCCAACCTGTAACCCTAGTTTGAAGGGTGTCAGTATCATACTACGGGTAAATACAAGATATGAGTAAACCCTCTTTGACAGGGACCTCTTCCGTCAACCCCTTCTGTAAGAAAAACATAAATGAGATGTATAGTCACTAGACTTGTAGGGATACATCTAAACTTACACTGGCTATTTAGTTCTGGAATGTAGGGATTGCTAAAAAGGATCACATCCTCTACTGGCTGACAATGTGCGGCCTTATCCCTGGGTTCACTCGGTGCTGAATCATGCGTCATCCCTGGGTTCACTCGGTGCTGAATCCTACTACCAACTAAATAGACACAAAACTGATTTCCTAGTTCGTACTAGGCTGGACTGATCTGTTGTAGATTTTATTGATTAACTAGATTGACCTTTTTTCACTAGATTTTTGTTGACTGACGTAATACTACTGAGACATGATGACTGACTGAGATCACTGAGATTTCTAAGATTACTGAAATGAGACTGGACTGATACTTATTTTTCTGAGTTTTCCTGAGTCACATGAATAACTGAATTCTACTGATCATGGCTTGACTGAGAGTATCGTGAAAACATGACACTGGCTCTAGACATACAGATAAATTGTTGAGTAAAAGTACCCCTAGGACTTGATACCATGAAACTGATAGGACATGGCACTTCTCGAACATATGACCAATATCGACAATTCATAATACAATAATTTTGGGATTTCATGAAGGATATGGTTATCATAGTCTTGTACCTGAATGGAATTGGATATAAACATGTCATACTTTTATTAACCTAATCTCATGGACATTCCCTTAACCATTCATAATGCACACAATACATGGAAGTCATTATTGGTCATAGGGTAAAGCATGCATTTTTCGCTTGGGTCACAATTTAGCTATAATGCATAATTTCTATTCTCTTTGGCATTTTATCAAACACCTAGCATGCATGACTTAGGGAATAGGCATGACCAACAAATTAATACAAGAAAAACACCATATTTCAACTTAATTTCACATCTTTTAGACCATATACTAGCATAGGTTCATGAACAACACCTAAAGATTCCAATTTGGGAATCATACTACCATAATCAACCCACAACAAAATATTCACAATACAAGATTTAAAACATGATTCTTGGGCTTCATGGATGAAAGAGATCCATGAATGAGCACTGTGCATACCTTAGTTATTTATTCTATGAAGATTGATGGAGACATTCTTGAATTTGAGTCTTGATTTCTTGAGCTAGGGTTTTTGCCTCTTGAGAGAGGAGCATTTTATCCTTGAGAGAAAGTGAGGAAAAGTGATATAATAAGGTTTTTAGGGATAAATTTTGTGGTTAAAGGCTGATCTAGGTCATTGAAAAAGACCCAATTTCCCTTAGAAAGTTTTTATTTTTCGTCACTGAAAACCCGATTTGGGCACCTAGCGCGATGCGGCGCTATCGTGTCGTGTCTCTGGAAAATGACTACTAAGAAATTGAATCATGGCGTGACGCGGTGAAATTGCATTGCAATACTATAAAGGTACAATTCTAAATTTGAGCCTTGGCGCGATGCACCATAATCATGAAGGCTCACTGAATTTTGACGATTGCCATTTTGGCATGCCCCGCGACGCGTTATTGGATTAAAATGCACATTGTCTTACTAAAATGACTCTAACTTATCGCCCGGGTGTCAAATTTGGGAGAATTTGATATAGATGGAAAGCTTATTCAATTTCTCACACTATAAAAAGACAAAATCTTAAAAATTCCACATGTATAAAATTGGATTCATCTTTTAAATCAAGTCTTTAATATTTCTGGAATAATTTTAAGCTAGGTAGAAGTACGGGGTATTACAATGGGTGCTTGTTGTATGTGATTTAACATGAGGGTCTTGATTAACCCTAATCTTGATGATTTCTTCCATCAAAATATCCTTGTTAATGGTATACACATAAGGTATTTGTGAAAATGTCTAAGTGAATTGTCTAGTCATATGCTAGTGATGTTTTAAATTAGGACATTGTCCCAATAAGCATAAATAATTGATAAATGAAATCATGAAGGTATTGTGAGACATGTATTATATAATTAATGACCTTATTGATAGATTGATAATAAGGGATTAAAGTTCCTAATCACGAAATTGAATTTGAATAGTGTGTTGAACTAAAATATGGTGAGAATGTGTTGCAAGGTTTCTAATGAAATATGAATGATTGTGTGGGTCTTGATGACCGTAAAATTAATTGAATGATGAATTGAAATAAGGCATTTAGTCCATTTAAGTGATTAGTGGTTAAATGGTTGTGCAAAGGCAAAATATGTATCTATGGTATTGGTTTAGTGTATATGAATAAGGTAAGATGTTATTAATGAATTTGAATGCTTGATAAATGATTACTTGAGGCCTTATTAGTTATACAAGGAGTATGTGGATGTCCTTCATAGTATGTTGGTTAAATGGGACATGGTCCCTAAAATATAATCTTAAATTGTGTTTGAATGAAAAGTGTGTGCAAGAATAGTAATAAGGAATAGTTGGTTTGTAGAGGTCTTGATAACCATAAATGAACTTGTATTGTGTTGTGAACTAAGGCCTTGGGCCTATTTATATGATTAATGGCTAATTGGGTCGGGAAAGACAATGTGGTTATTTGTGGTGTTGATATGTAGCCTTGGTGGCTAGACATACCTAAATAGGTTCAAGCCTTTAAATGTTGAAATGAATTTTATGGATGTTAATGCATGAGCTAATGGGTTAAGCATTCAAATGTCAACTAAGGATGGTAATACGATTACTTATGGTTAAAGACCCTCGTGTACTGACTTGTGGTTATAGTACCTCGTGTAATGACATATGGTTAAAGTCCCTCATCTAATTGCTTGTGGTTGGAGTCGCTTGCTTAAAGAGATCTCCTGAGATTAAAATACATTTCCTTACGAAATGACTTGTGGTTATAATCTCTTGCCTTATATATGAGCTTGTGATTAGAGTTTGATGCTTAATTTAATGTGTGGGCATGTGATTAGAGATCCATGCCCAATTGAGTATGTGAGTATGCGATTAGAGTTACATGCCCAATTGAATGTAAAAATGTGATTTAATTTCCATGCCCAATTGAATGTGTTAGCATGTGATAAAAGTATTATGCCCAATCGAATATGTGAGCATGTGATTTTGAGTTCTATGCCTAATTGAATGTGTGAACATGTGGTTATAGGCCTATGCAAAATATATTTTGTGTGTGGATCGATTCCCTTGACTAATGATTTGGTTAAATCGGTCAAATTAGTTGCGGTGGTTCATGGTTTGAGCTCCTGAAATTTGTAATGAAACCACTAGAATTTGAACCATTTGAAAACAACAACTTTTGGTGTCTCTGAGTTAGGTACGACTTGGAGCATTAAGTCGTACCCTTTCCCCTCTCCCTTTTCATATCGTAGGAAGCATGTTAGGGTAGTATACTATCCTCCAAATGACAAGGATATACCTTGGTCATAACCATGCATACGATCCATACGTTACTAACCATATAGAGTGAAGTCTCCAAACCAAGTGCACTGTAATTCTTATGGATGGAGCTCACGATTGGGGAATGAGTCATACCATTGGTTATGAATCATGGATGCCCACTCATACCCATAATATTTTTCTTGACTAAGAGAGACCTAGAGTATGATTTAGGGTACCACTTATGCCCTAGGGTACGATTGCTTAAGGAACTGTAAGGGGGAGTCATACCTCTGCATGAGTGAGCTTTTCAACTTTTAACCAAGGACCTTTTGGTTAATTCCCATGATTAAAATTCTATATTCCCCTTACTATATAAGGCAATTTAGCCTCCTAAGTCTTCATTTATAAGACTTAAACATTCCAAAACATTCTAAAGGCTTCTTGGAGCAAGATTGGAAGCTAGGATTTGGAGGTGTTCATCTAGTGCCAAGGAAGAATCAAGATTGTTGGTGTGCCATCTTGTTTAAGGAATGTATCTCTTTCACTCTTTAAATATCTCTAAAACCTACGTAATTCACACTTGGATTAGTAAGTGTACATGGTTGTTTTGAATCCAATGAAAAGGGTTTTGTTACATAACAATAAATAATGACAATTCTTGCTTATATGTGTATTGATGCATGTTATTGATGGTATATTATATATGCGGGTAATTTTTGTATGTTGTTTAACATGAGTATCTTGGGGAACCCAAATATTGAAGATTTCTACCTTGAGAATAGCCTTGTTAGAGGTATGAACCCAAGGTAGTTGAAAAAATGTCTAAGAAAAATAACTAGTTGCATGTTGATAATATGTTGAGCTAAGGAAATGGCCCAAATGAGTATGAATGATTGTTGAATGACATTGTGAAGATATCATGAGACATATATTGTATAATTGATAACCTTTTTGGGTGATGGCTAGTCAAAGGGTAAAAACCTAAACATGAAAATGAAATTCAATTGTGTTTGGAACCAAGTGTGGTGAAAATGTGATGTAATATTGTCAATTATATGTGAATAGTTTGTATGGGCCTTGAGGACCACAAATTAAATAGTATGATGAATTGAATAAAGGCGTTGGCCTATTGAGATGGTTGAGCAATGGAGGCTGCCATAAGGACCATATAGTCATGTATGATGATTAAATTTGCTAAATGATCCAAAGCTCTTAAATGTGACATACATTGTATGAATATGAATGCATGAGTTCATGGGTCAAGAGTTCAATGTTGAACATTGATGCAAATGAAACAGCGAGTAATTAGAGTTCCTCGTCTAATGATTACTAGTGATTCGAGTTCCTAGTCTGCTGAAAATGAGTGATTCAAGTTCCTCATAAATAACACGACTAGTTATTCGAGTTCCTAGTCCAAAGAGTTCATTTGAGTTTAGAATACCTCGTCCAATGACACGACTAGTGATTAAATTTCCCAAATCGGTGACATGACTAGCGATTTGAGTTACTAGTTTAAAAGAATGATAGGTCTAATAATTTAAGTTCCTAGAATGGTGAGACTACTAGCGATTCGAGTTCCATGTCCAGGGAGATGGAATTGTGGTTGACCAAATAGGCTAACTCGATTGAAATTTCTTCACTCTATGTATTATGAATGAATGAATTGAGAATACATTCTTATTTTCATTGTGGTATAATATGATCATGATGGTTATATCCATGTGTAAAAGTATATCTTCAAGAATGTTGATTGAGCCTTGGTCTCTTGATTAGTATGTGGAATACCTATGTGTAAGGATAAGTACACGAGTATGAATGATGATATATCTATATTGACTTCTTGTTGAGAGATGATAATATATTAAATTGTTGTTAAGTGGTGATGTTATTTTATCCTTACCCTTGAGTTACATACTAGAATTCCAACCAATAACCATCTTCGGATGCTACATCCCCAAGAGATGTAGGGGCCAGAGCATCTTCTTCTTTGCCAGCACAGTGATTAGACTATCAAGTGGTACGTGCATTGACTTAAAGAGGTGAGATTTCTTACACCCAGAAGGCATTTATCTCTCAGTAGTTATCTTTACACTTAGTCTATTTAAGAATTGTTTTAGCTATAGTCGGGGAATTGTCGTGGCATATATACTCAAGATATTTTAGGAAATATTTCCCTTTCATGTATTTTAATCTCAAGATATAAAGTCTAAGGTCTTTAATTCCTCTAATTCTATTTGCTATATTTCATATCATACCTCAAAGGAGAACTGAGACAGGCAAAAACATCAGCTATAATTAAGGGCCTATGGATGAAGCTTGTCCAACTTCTGGAGTTTAGACCTGAGATAAGGCTGCAACATCTGTCCATCCTCATGGGGTTACACCCACCAACTTACTTTTGAGTGTGGAATTCGTCCTAAGTCTCCTTAAAGGGATACTACTAATATGGAGTTTCATTGCTCCATCAACCTGTTCACTTAATTAGTAGCCTCTCAAGTAGAGCATGGTGCTCCAGTTACTATTTCTTCTGAGGCTAAGAAAATTGGCCAATTTATAAGGTTTAGCCCTTTTATGTTCTCTGGTATGAAGGTTGAGGTAGATCCTCAAGGCTTCATCGATGAAATAAAGAAGATTCTCCAAATCATGCATGCTTTGAAAATTGAGGCCGTGGAGTTTGCATCCTACCAATTGAAGGATGTTGTGTACCAATGGTATGAAATTTGGGAGTTGGCTAGAGGTATTGATACTAGTCCCGCTATGTGGAAAGATTACTCCAAGGTTTTTGTCGACTGCTTCTTCCCTCAAGAGTTGAGGGAGTCTAAAGTAGAAGAGTTTGTGAAACCAAAGCAAGGGAGAATGTCTGTTCAAGAGTATGCCTTAAAATTCCATCAATTGTCAAGGTATTCTCCCGAGATGGTTTCTTGCATGAGGGATAAAATGCATAAGTTTGGCTTAAGAATGTCCCGAGAGTTAGTCCATGAGAGAAAGGTGGTGTTGTTGATTGACAACATAGATATCTCTAGGATGATTGTGTATATTAAACAAGTATAGGATAGAAATAGACGCATGCAGAGCTTAGTGAGAGGCAAGGAAGAAAGTTTAGGCCTTTCAAGAATAGCGGTAGAGGTAGTGGCAAGTGGCCACAAAAAAGTGGAGGAGTTCGGGTTCGTTCTCCTTGGCTAGTATTCTCTCCCTTACTAAAGGTTTTTGGGTGGTCATCGATCTCAGTTCAGTGGCAGGTCTCAAGCACCGAGTGCCTAATTTTAGATTAGTTATGCCAGTCGGCTCTACCTCACTCTCCTTGCAGATTCTGTGGTCAGAGCCATTATTGTGAGTGTGAGAAATAAGGAGGTAGATGTTTGTACTGTGGTCAGGTCGGGAGCATGCAGTGAGAGTGCCCTTCTCGGATGGCTGCTTTGGCCAATAAGGCCCTTATTGGTACTCTTTCTTCCGCACCATAGGGTGCTATGTCATTTTTTGCTTCTATTCCTGGCACTGGTGTTGGCCAAAACTACTTATATGCACTTTCTACTCACTAGGATTATAAGGTATCTTCTGATATTGTCACGAGTATGTTGAGAATTTTCTCCCATGATATGTATTGTTTGCTTGATCCAGGGTGTATTTTTTCTTATGTGTCCCCATATATGGTTGTGCATCTTAATTGTGGTCCTAAGAGTCTATCGGTTCCTTTTTCTATCTCTACCCCGATCAGAGACCCCATGATTGTTAGAAGGGTCTATAGGGGATGTGTGATATTTTTTGGTGATAGGGATACTCATTTTAATTTTTTAGAGTTAGACTTGGTCGATTTTGATGTTATTTTGAGAATGGATTGGTCGCTTTTACTATGCTTAGGGTCATGTTCTGAATCCCTAATGAGTCGATCATTGTATGGGAAGGGGAATCCTTAGTTCCTAAGAAAAGGTTTATTTTCTATCTTAAAGCTCGAAGGTTGATTCCAAAGGGTTGCTTGTATCATTTGGTTCAAGTTAAAAATTCTCATTTGAAAGATCCTTCTATAGAGTGCATTCCCGTGGTTAATGAGTTTCCTAATATTTTCCCCGATGATATTTGATCTTGGGTGTATTTATACGCCTAAGCACCATAACTTACCCATATTTTAGCTATATTTTAAGAACAAAGTTCCTAGTTTCTTATGTTTTTACTCTAGTTTGATGTAATTGAGCTAATCTATGTGATTAGCATGATTTCAGGTGTTAAGGAGGTAGATAAAGACCTGATAGAACTATGGATAGCGGATGACAAATCACACAATGGAAAAGTATCTTGTTGGACCAAGGGTGGCACCTAGAAACTATGTCCAAGACTAATTTGTCATTTATAATTAGTTTAGGGACTTAGAAGGCAATTATGAGAGAAAAGATTATTAAAAAGACTTGATACTGAATTTTTATCATTATTCATTATTCTATATTAGTTTTGGAACAAGGAGAGGGGCGGCTATAGCTTGGAGAGAGAGAAAATGTTGTTCTCTTATTTTCACGATTTGCACACCAAGATCATCTTCTAGTTGTTGGTATGATGAATATATTTATGATGATTTTGTGAACATACAATCTATTACTTTGGGTTTTGAATTCATTATGCATTGAGTTGTTTACTTCATACTCTCTTCATTTATCTTGAATTATTGTGGTTGCAAAATAGAGGATATGCCTTAAATCACAACTTGTTGGATAGAAAGGTTGATGTATGGAAAAGAGAGTAGCGATAAGAAAATAGGATTTCCAACCCCTATTTCATATGTTAATGCCTTAACAGGATTAACTACTTGGAGATTTCGTATTGCTTCTGTAAAACTATTGATTTGAGAGAACTGAAGTGAATTAATCCTTGATGTTTGAGAAACACTAGGATTATGTCATTAAAAGTAATACATTTCTTTGTAAGCACGATGCATGTATGAATTCGTAAAGCCCATAGTTAGAAAGTATTGAAAGTTACAAGGTGGACATAGCCCTAGCTTACTATTTCTCTGAATTTGAATACTACTACATATATTTTATCTTGTTAAACTGAAACCATTAATTTGTGAACTGAATCAAATTCCCCCATTTTGTTTTACGAAAATGAATGATTAAAAGTTAAATAATCTACATACAACTTAATTAGCACCATATTATCGATAGGATTCAACCCCAACCTAGTTAGGTTCTGTATTTGACAGCGACCGCTTACACTCTTGGAAGAGACTTGTTAAACTGAAATAATTAATTTGTGAACTGAATCAAATTCCCCCTTTTTGTTTTACGTTAACTGAAAATTAAAAATCAACTAATTTGCATACAATTTAATTAGCAGCATATTCCCTTTGAGATTCGACCACAACCTAGTTGAGTTATATATTTGATAGCGACTGCTTACGCTTTTGAAAGAGAGTTGTAATTTGGGTGTATCAATATTCTCGGTGTTTCTCCTAATGGGGAAATTGATTTTGGGATTGATCTTATTTCGGACACTCATCCGATCTTTATTCCTCTTTACATACTTGCTCCAGTGGATCTAAAAACACTTAAGGAGAAATTGAAAGACCTCTTAGAAAAAAGGTTTTATCCAGCCTAGTTTGACATCATAGGGTGCTCCCATTTTGTTTGTGCTCAAGATGGATGGTTTTCTTGATATGTGTATTAATTATTTTTAGTTGAAAAAAGTGACCGTAAAGACTAAGTATCATCTTCCTAGGATTGATGATTTATTTGATCAACTTTAGGGTGCGAAGTGTTTTTCAAAGATTAATCGTAGATCGGGCTATCATCAACAAAAAATTAGGGATGCGGATATTCCTAAGAGTGCCTTTAGAACTCAGTATGGTCACTATGATTTTCTCATTATGTCCTTTGGGTTGACCAATGCCTCGACGATATTCATAGATTTAATAAGTAGGGTCTTCCGTCCGTTCTTAGACATATTTTTCATTGTCTTCATTGATGATATCTTGGTCTATTCTAAGAGTGAGGCAGATCATATAGATAATCTATTTCCTGTGTTATGAACTTTGAGGGATCATTATTTGTATTCTAAGTTCTCTAAGTATGAGTTTTTGTTAACAGTCATTGCTTTTCTTTGTTATATTATCCCTAGTATAGGTATTATGGTAGATCCCCAAAATATTATGGCTATTAGGAAGTGGCCTAGACTTATGACTCAAATTAATATTTTGTGCTTCTTAGGTCTAGCTTGTTATTAAAGAAGGTTTGTGGAGATTTTTTCCACTATTGCGACCTGGTTGGCCAAGTTGGCCCAAAAGAAGGTCAATTTATTGTGGTCTCATGCGTGTGAGGGTCGTTTCAAGAAGTTGAAAGATAAATTGATTTTGGCTCTAATTTTGACTGACCTTGCTCAAAGGTAGTGATGGTTTTGTGGTTTATTGTGATGCTTCTCGTATCTGTATTGGTTGCATGTTGATGCATCATGGTAGGTTGGTAGCCTATGGTTCTAGGCAATTAAAAGTTCACAAAATAACTACCCCATCCATGACTTAGAATTATTATCCGTGGTCTTTTCTTTGAAAATTTGGATGCAATATCTCTAAGGTGTTCATATTGATATATTTTCCTATATAAGAGCCTCTAATATGTGTTTAGCCAGAAGGATTTTAATCTTTGCCAAAGAAGGTGGCTCGAGCTATTGAAAGACTATGATATGAGTCTTTATTACGATCTAGCTATGTCAAATATAGTCTCCGATGCTCTAGATAAATTTTCTATAGGGAGTTTGGCCCATGTTGATGAGGATAAGCGGGAGTTAGAGAAAGATATTCACCATTCAGTAAATCTTGGAGTTTGACATGCGGACTCCGATGATGGTGGTGTATTTATGCTTCCGGTATCTCAACCGTCTTTTCTTGTTGAGAAAAAGTAAAAGCAAGCCTAGACCCCAACTTGATGATGATCTAGAGTAATGTGCGTCAACACAAAGTTTCGGACTTTGTGATTTGTGATGATTGTGTCTTGAGATACCAAGGTATACTATGTGTTCCCAACATTGATGGACTGATGGAAAAGGTCATAGCCGAGACTGATAAATCTTGGTATGATATAGATATGGTTTAACAAAGATGTATCATGAACATAGAGAGTTCTATTGGTGGAGAAATTTAAAAGGTGATGTGGCTAGATATGTGGCCAAGTGTATGGTGTGTCAACTAGTGAAAGTTCAGTAGATAGGGCCTAGTGGTTTGTACTAAGAGATTGTGTTGCCCGAGTTGAAGTGGGAGGTGATTAATAATGATTTTGTTACCGGTCTTTATAGATCCCAGAATCAATGTGATTCCATTTGGGTCATTATTGATTGAATGACCAAGTCCACCCATTGTTGCCCATGAAAACTAATTACTAGGTGAAAGATTATACTAATTGTATCTTGTGAAGATCATGAAGTTGCACGGTGCTCCAGTGTGTACTATCTCGGATCCTGGTCCTCCATTTTTATCCCACCTTTGGATGTCGTTCCAAAGAGGTTTACAAAGTAAGGTGTTCCTTAGAACTGCTTTCCACCTTCAAATGGATGGTCAAGCGGAGAGAACTATCAAAACCTTTGATGATACGTTGTAGATTGTGTAATTGATTATGGTTACCACTCTAGTATTGACATGGCACCTTTTGAAGCATTGTATGATAGTAGACAGAGATCTCATAGTGGGTGGTACGAAGTTTGCAAGGGTAATTTTCTTGGGAACAATATAGTTCACAAAGCTGTAGAGAAGGTTAAGGCAATTCGAGATAGATTGAAAACCTCTCAAAGTTCCCAAAAGTCCTATGCGGATGTGTGACGTAGGGACTTGGAGTTTATTTTTGGTGATTGGGTATTGTTGAAAGTATCTCCCATGAAGGGAGGATGCAGTTAAGTAAAAAGGGGAATCTTAGTCCCTGCTATGTTGGACCTTACTTGATTGTGAAGATCGTTGGTAATGTTGCCTATGAGTTGGAGTGGCTCCTAGTATGGACTCTATTCACTCGATTTTCCATGTGCCTATGTTACAAAAATGTATGGGTGATTTTTCTATTGTTGTCCCATCGGAAGATGTTAGTATCTCGGAATCATTTACCTATGAGGATATGCCAGTGAGGATCTTAGATCGACAAGTTTGCCTGTTTAGAAAAAAAGAAGTGGCTTCGGTAAAGGTTTTATGGAGGAACCAAAAGACCAAGGAAGCTACTTGGGAGGAGGAGGAGGACATGAAGTCCAAGTATCCGCATTTGTTGTCCGTCTTGGAAACTCATGATTGAGGTATGTGTTAACCTTCTTAATTTGACTTGTGTCATGGTTGATAATGTTTTTGAGTCCCTAAACTTTGAATGAGTCATGTGGCCTTGATAAAATATAGGATTGGATTCCCTAGAGAATGAAATGAAGTGGTTAATTGATGATTATCATGATACGTGTTGTGTTGTATCCTCATTGTATTCTTATTTCTAACTTGTGTAAGGGTTGGTTTGATGATTGTTGATGTGTTTAGTTGTGTCTATGCTTTCCTTACCCTTCATTCTTGGATGACTGATCCCAAGTGGGGGAGAATTGAAACACCTAGACTTTGAACCATTAAAAACAACAACTTTTGGTGTCTCTGAGTTGGGTACGACTTGGAGCATTGAGTCTTACCCTTGGTCGCGATTCGTACCCTTATCCCCCTCCCCTTTTGTATCCTAGGCAGCATGATAGCGTAGTATAATATCCTCCATATTACAAGGCCATCCCTTGGTCATAACCATGCATATGAGTCGTACACTACTCAACCGTATAGAGTGAAGTCTCCAAACTTAGTGGACTATTTTTGTTACGGATAGAGCTCATTATTGGGGAATAAGTCATACCGTTGTTTAAAATTCAGTGGTACCCAATCATATCCATAGAAATATGGTTGACCTAGGAGATGCCTTTGGTATATTTAGGGTACCACGAGTACCCTAGGTACGATTTCTCAAGGAACTATAAGGGGAGTCGTACACCTGTACGAGTAAGCATTTCAGCTTTTAACAACGGACGTTTTCATCATTTCCCATGCCTAAAACCATAAACCCTCTCACTATATAATACTTTATAGCCTCCTAAGTCTTCATTTACAAGACTTAAACATTCAAAAACTCTCTAAAGGATTTTTGGATAAAGATTGGAGGCTAGGGTTTGGAGGTGTTCATCTAGTGACATGGAAAAACCCTAGTGGTTTTGAGTCAAACAAAAATGGTTTTGTTACCTAACAATGAATAATGCTGACTCTAGCTTATGTATGTGTTGATACATGTTATTGATGGTAGATTGTATATGTGGTTTCTTGTTATATGTTTTTTATCATGAGGGTCTTGAGGAACTCTAGTATTTATGATTTTTAACATAGGAATGTCCTTGTTAGAGGTATGCATCCAAGGTGTTTGTAAAAAGGTCAAACAGAAACGACTAGTTGTATGTTGACAATGTGTTGAGCTAGGGAAATGGGCAAAATGAGTATGAATGATTGTTGAATGATATTGTGTAGGTATTATGAGCCATGTATTATCGAATTAATAACCTTGTTGGGTGATGGCTAGTGAAAGGGTAAAGCCTTAGACATGAAAAAGAACTTGAATTGTGTATGGAACCAAGTGTGGTGAAAATGTAATGTAATATTTTCAATGATATGTGAATAGTTTGTGTGAGTCTTGAGGTCCACAAATTGAATTGTATGATTAATTGAATGAAGGAATTGGCTTATTGAGATGGTTAAGTAATGGAGGTTCCCATAAGAACCATGTGGTCATGTATGATGATTGAATTGGCTAAATGAGCCAAAGCCCTAAAATGTGACATACATACATGAATATGAATGCATGAGCTAATGGGTCAAGAGTTCAATGTCAAGCAATGATTCCAATGAAATAATGAGTGATTTGAGTTCCTCGTCTAATTATATGACTAGAGATTCGAGTTCCTAATCCCATGAAAGAACGATTGATTCGAGTTCCTCATCAATCACACGGCTAGTGATTCGAGTTCCTAGTCTGAAAAGATCTTTTGATGTTAGAATATCTCATCTAATGACCCGACTAGTGATTCGAGTGCCTACACCATTTATATTACTAGCGATTTGAGTTCCTAGTTCAAAGTAATGACACGACTAGTGGTTCGTGTTCCTATTCTAGGGAGAAGGAATTAAGGTTGGTCGAATGGGCTAACTCGGTTGAACGTTCTTCACTCTATGTCTTATGAATGAATGATTTGAGAATACACTCTAACTAGTTTTCTTTGTGGCATAACATGATCATGATGTGTATATCCATGTACATGAGTATACGTTCAAGGATGATGATTGATCCTTTGTATCTTGTTTAAAATGTGTAATACCTATGTTTATGGATTGGTATATGAGTATGAATAATGATATATCTATATTGACTTCTTGTTGAGAGATGATGTTATATTTACTTGTTTTGAAATGATGATATTATTTTATCCTTACCTTTCAGTTACAAGCTAGAGTTCCAACCACTATCCATCTCTGGACACTACGTCCCAATGTGACGTAGGGGCCGGAGCATCTTCTTCTTTACATGTGCAGTGATTATATTATCAAGCGGTTCTTGCATTGATTTAAAGGGGTGAGCTTCCTTACATCTGGAAGACATTTATCTCTTAGTCATTCTCTTTAGACTTAGTTTCTTTAATGCTTGTTTTGGATATAGTCGGGGGCTTGGTCTGACGTATATACTTATTGACTTGGATTTTATGTAGAGGTATTGAGAACATCTGTGAACTTAGGAGCAGTTATTATAATGAATCAGATGTTAACTTATGATATTATTTCATGATCTTAACCTGTGAATTGGAGTTTCTTCGACTCATATGATATAATGAAGGATTTAGGTTGGGTCATAGGGCTACCTATGGTACATTTGTGCTTGAGGTGCCTATACGACATAGCCTCAAATCCATGGCGTGTCAGGTAAGGTAGAAGGTTGAAAGTTCTTCACTCCAACTCTCATAAATGAATATCATAAGAATGATTGTTATGACTTCCTCTATAATTTGGCATGCTCTATAAACATCTGTATATCTGTCTTCATATATGCTTATCCTAATGCAAATATGATTGTATATGATGGTTTGACTTAGATTGAATAAATTCACTATTTTATCCTTATCCTTGATTTACGTGCAAGTGCTCCAACCACTAACCATATCTGGATGCTATCTCCCCACGCGACATAGGGGCCAGAGCATCTTCTTTTTCTTTTACACAGTGATCGGGTGTTCGAGCAGTTCGAGCATTGACCTTAAAGTGGTGATCTTCCATACTTTGGAAGACATAGATTCCATCATCACTTTATCCTTTGTCATGGACTTTTATAGATTTGGAACTTGGATATTTTCACTAGCATTTCCTGAAATATTATTGACTATAGTCGGGTAGAGGCTTTGCGAATGACTGTGGACTTGGGTATATTGGATAGAATGTTGACATTAATGAAATAATAGCTATTGTTTATGTTAAGGTTGGGATTCCCCGACCCTTTTGGTTGTTATGATGATGATTAGGTTGGGTTATCGGGGAGACCTCCAGTTTATTTGGGCTTGAGGTGCCCCTAGGACATGGCCTGATTTCGAGGCGTGTCACTAAACTTCTTGGTCTGCCTCTTCCTATACCTGTTTGCTTTTTCTTCTCCTCTCAACCTGCTGCATGTACACCACCAACTTGGAGATGTCCATTTCCCTTTTCAATGAGGTAGCCTTACTCTCTAAAATCAAGTCTTAGGACTACCCAAAATTGAACTTCTACATTCTAGCCCTCATACTAGAAACCAATTTCGGAGCATACCGAGATAGTTGGTGAAACTTCAAGTCATACTCCTTGACTGACATCTTTCCTTGATTTAGGTTGACAAAATCTTCCACATTTACCTCTTTCAACTCTTTAGGAAAGAAGCGATCCAGTAAACCATTAGAAAAATTATCTCACTGGGATGACTCAACATCGTTACCCTTTAACTACTCATATTCCTCAAACCAATGATAGGCCACATCTTGTAGCCTGTAGGCAACAAACTCTATGCTCTCAACATTAGTCCCATGCATAACATGAAAGATATTTTCCATCTCAACAAGGAAACTTTGAAAATCCTTATTATCCTTAACTCCATTAAAGGTTAAAGGGTTCAACCTTAAAAACTGGCCAACCCTTTTGGCCTAAAAAATGGTGTAACAAAAGCACCACGCGCGGCCTGAGATGCTACAATTAGTGCCAACATTTGAATAGACCAACAAAACTCTGCAATTCATCACATTAGCCTAAGGAGATCGAGAAGGAATGGAGGGGACCGGTGGAACTCCAGAAACAAAATCAGGAACTGGACCCCTAAAATGAGTCTAGACCCCAAAGTAGGATGTGTCCCATCAATATTATCCTCGGGTGAGATAGAGTTTCCATGAACTTTAGATCATCTGGGAGGCATGATCTGAAAAGCAAACAAATGAAAATTAGGGAAGATTTTAGGACCACAGACTCTACATTCTGGACACAGAACACAACAAAGAGAAATATTTCTAATTGCTTCGTAGCCTCTCCCTTATGAGTTTGGTGCACTACAAACCATGAAAAGAGACTCTACATGACACGGCTTTGTGGACACCCAATTTAGCATGAACCTAGCTCTGATACCAATATGATAAGACCCAAATTAGGGCCTAGTTGTGTCGGGTATCTCAAGTCCATCTAGGACCAGAGACCACCCCCAATACCACATCGTTAACTACCCTACACCCCATGTTAAATAAATTATGAATATATAACAAGATAAACAATAATAATTTAAAGAAATTAAAGTAAGTCTGTAACCATGACCAAACCACCACAACCAAATATCAAAACAATTCAAATCTTAATACCAATGCAAACACTAACACCGACACTGCTCATGTCTATAGTAGATCGACAAAGCCTGTAACCGGATTCAAAGAATATTCGGTCGGGACATGCCTTCGTCCATAGCCAAAACCAAAACCAAAGAAAATAACAATAATGAAAAGGACATAACATAAAATGGCATCTTTCGGAGTATGGAATCTTACCACTCAAATCTGACTCAAAGTTGTACCCGAATCCAACTCACAATGTAGGAGGATTGGTAGTGTGGCCGTTTCCTACATCGCATGGGGATACAAACCTCGAAGAAGGTTACCAGAGTGAATGATAGATGTAACTCAGGGAAAAAAATAAAACAATGCCATCACTCAAAAACCAAATCAAATAACCATATACAATCACATATATACATATATATGCCAGTTTACGATAGGGAACAAGATTTAGCATGCATTTAAAATCTTAATCTAGATTATTTAGTTTAATTATCATAAAATCCAACCACGGGCTATATGGGTTCAGCTCTCCCTATTGAAAGGGCCTTGGTGGGTGTTAGCCGTATGAACCTGGGTATCAAGGATGACCAGGGAATTCCCCAATCGCACGTCAAACAACGATACACTCATATCATTAGTGTGAACCATTCACACTGGTCATCAAGACCAAACCTCATAACGGCAATCATGAGTTTTCATTGTCTATCCTTTAGAGCCATACCTTCACGGCTATCTAGCACAACCCCCATTATTGCCCAATTAAAGCCTTCAGCACATATCGAAACCACAAATACCAAGATTCAATTATTCAGGCATTATAAAGTTGTATCATCGCATAAATTATAGCTTGCAAGAAATATCACTAGCCAACACTTAGGGGAGTCCTTCGTACCGCAGAATCCATTATTCAAATCACTTGGGGAATTTCTTTGTACCACACAGTATTTTCCAAACCAGCCTTAACCATTTAACCATTTTTTGTTTCATGCATTAGTTTTAAAAAATAGTTAAACCAAACACTTTAGGGATTCCATTGTACCCCTAGTTTAAATTCCCACCTTTCTCATAATAACTAACTAGTTTTACAGAACAAGGTTGGGGTTATAATCACTTAAAGAGTCATAAGCTTAAATAAGTTTACCATTATCAAGTTCAGCCACCATACCCATGGAACCACATGTTCAAAATCATAATTAAAACAAGGAAACCCATAATTAAACCATGAGAAACAATATTCATCCATGAACAACCAAAATCCCCAACCTTTATTTTAAAATTAAGAAGCATGGAGAGAAATTTCCTTGAAAGCCTTAATTGATTAGCTTGATAAAGCCTTAGCTTTTGGTTGTATAAAGAGTTTGAGAGAGAATTTGATAGTATTTTATTGGGAATAATGTGTTAATAAAGTCCCGAAGGATATTTTAAGTCGTGGTATAAAAGGTACTTAAAGTGGGAAATGTCTAGAAAGCCCAAAAATTAAAACTGTAAAAAGGCCGAATATGGTTACGAGTTAACCCCTTTACTCATGAATACCCTCTATGACTTATACCTCTGAGTTTTCACCAAGATAATAAGTTAGACACCCATACACTGCCCATCATACAACTCCATGATCCCACTCGTTATTTGATCATACAACTCATATGGTCTAGTCATCTTTAAGACAGAACCCAAGGGATTGGAAACAGGACAACATACGCTCAAACCTACCACTCTTAACCTATACTCACGGCTTTTAGTGAGCTACTTGTACTCAAAGCAAAGCCAAACCACCAAGTTACTGAATTTATAAAGGATTATCCTAATGACTCACCACCATCCCAACGACTCATACCACTAAGTCATTACCAAGACCAAAAACCCAACCACCACCATTGACACCTAACGACTATGGTAACCTGACCCGTACCCATATCATACGACTTGCACAATGAGTCGTTGGTCAAAGCTCAAGAATTTTTCCTAAGGGAAAAATCGATGATGTTTCAACAACCTTATCCTTTCCAAGGATAATTACTTCATGAATATTCAACTCATATCATAGCATGATCTATGGCTACAAAATATGTCCAAAATAATCATAACATCGTAATCACAGCCTTAGGCCCCTATACGTATCTGGAACTTATATCAATAATTTTATAAGTCTTTTTATATTTATAAGGAATAGCCTAACTATGAGGCACTATATATCTATAAGTCGTAAAGAATATTTGTAATCATCTCACATCAACGAGGTATAACATAAGTAACGCATTATACATCTAGGAGATATAAGATATTACTTGGCCATAAATCATAATTTTAAGGAATATCATCTCTATAGGCCAATTATCATATCTAAGATGAATAACATCTCTAAAGGGAAAATATAAAATCTAAGAGGATATAGCTTCTCTAATGGCCCAATATCACATCTAAGAGGAAATAACATCTCTAATGTCCCAATATCACATCTAAGAGGAAATGGCATCTCTAATGGCCCAATATAATTTCTTTTAGGAAATCATGGCCATAAGTCATTTAATCACTATATGGGGAAAATACAGTCATAATTCACCAAGCCACATAGTAAGCTTATTCTAATGGATCAATAATCGCAACTAATCATAGAACTCACAACTAAATACCTAAGGCTAAAACAAGTCTTGGCCTAGGCGGCCGGACAATCCCACTTCTAATCCTTGATTTTTATGTTTTGGCAAACTATGCCTCAAACTAGGATAAGGTATATAGCTCAACTTATAGATGTAAACTAATCCACAACCAATCCTATGATAGGAACTTCTTCTAGAAACATGGGCATTTATGTCAATTCTTTTGAAATTACAGTTAAAAGATAACTAGACTAGCTCGATTAATGTAAATCATACTAACCATGACTCCAACACATAAACAACATTCCAAACCTAGCATTCTGTCCCATGCTACCATTCAATTCACTTTTAGGGAGAAGACAATATGATTCTAAAAGGGGCATAAATATCATAAACACCTTACCGGTCTAAAACCCTCATCTAATCCCCAAACATCAATAATCAAGGATAAGTTATTCTAGTCATAATCGATCCTAACAATTGCATTCACACGTAATATATAGCACACACCATCTATAGAGAAAAGTAGACAGAACCCTACCTCAAAGATGAACTGCAAAACCTCACATCATTCACCATACATCCATCTTCACTTCACAATCCCCAAAAAAATATCACACTATAAAAATAATAATTTAATCATCAATATGCGTTTAATGACTATATTGCACAATTCTGCGTCGAGACCAACAATGACACCAAAAATCCTAAGTGGGTCCCACTTATAGATAATGTGTTTTTGAGGTCAACCCAATGTTCATACATGAACAAGGAATCATAACTCTCAAGAAATGAGTGAAAACAAAGCTAATTTTGTGCTAAAATCAAGCCCAAAGCTAAATTGGGGTTTTGGGACCAAACGAAGAAATCCAAGAATGAATTCAAAGGATTCTTACCTTAAATTTTATCATATTCACAATAATATATGATTATCAAGCCTCTAATAAACCCTCGATAATATTTTGTGTTAGAATACTTATTTTTGGGCTTTGGCTCTGTAATGCCTCGATTTTCTAAATCGAAATGCTACTCGGTGCTTATGACCCCAAAGGACCACAAGCTAACCCAGGACTGATATCTGTACCTGTACACTGCATAATATACTTGTAAAATGAGGAAAACATGAAAAATAGGCCATAAGGTTCAACTGAATAAAGAAACTATCAAAACATGACATCCATGTAGGTAGCAAATACCCCAAAGAATTGAATCTGAACTGAATTTGAATACTAAAACTGAAAACCTCTAAGTACTGTCTGAATAAGGAGTTGAAGGAACATGTCTCCAACTAACTCCGTAAACTAAAAACTAACTGAATCAATAAATGAATAAATCGAGTAATATTGTCCTTGAAAGAAGAGGACTCACTGCAACTCTTGTGCTGAATACGACTACTACTGCTGGTATAGAACTCGTGTCTCTAAAACTATGGTGTAATATGAAAAGAAAGCACCATAGCGCAAATACGTTAGTACAACTAGAGTACTGAGTATACGAGTGAGGTAGGCTAATGCGAAGGGTTTACATGCATAAATAATTCTAACTGATTGACTGATATAAACGTAAGAGTGCAAACATACATACATAGTAACTAAGGTCGTGAGTACGTGATAGCTAAATCTGTATGCTAATACATGGCTAAAAATGTAGTTTTGATAGTATGAGGGACTGTATCTGACTGTTCTAAATCTGATGGAACTATCTGAATTCTGTACTATAACTGAGATTTGACTGTATCTAACAATCCTGGTATATGGATATCTGAAGAACTGTCTGAGTTCTTTTACTGAGACTGAGTCTAAAACTGTGGGAGGTAGTTGTTTAATCGACATGCCCTATGTATGCTTAAATAGCTGAACTAGGGTCCAATCATTTCCCTGATTGGAAGGGTGTCAATACCTTACCATGGGTAAAGACATATTATGAGTGACCCTCAAATCTGGCAGTATCCCCAAAAGAGAACGGCAGATGTCTGCCCCATTAACCCTCAAGCTGGCAGTGTTGATGTCTCAACCTATGCTAGCTACATAGTTCTGGAACAGAAGGATTGCTTCTAAGAATCACACCTTCATCTGAAGAAGGTAAGTTCCCATCCTTGGGTTCACTCGGTGCTAACTCCTACTCCAATCTAAAGAGACTGAACATGATTTAACTGACTATACATGAACTGGGTTTACTGAATTTTCATTGACTGACAGAATAATACTAATAACTGACTGAGATCATGAGGTTTCTAAGGTTTCCTGAGTCATATGACTGACTGAATTCTATGGAACATGGCTTGACTGAAGATATCGTGACAACATTACATTGCTCTAGGCATACAGATATAGTATCGGGTACGAATACCCCCAGGACTCGATAGAAAGAAAATGACACACATGACATGACTTGATCACAAGATTTGAGTCCATAATTCATAATATCATAAGTAAGGGATAGTGTGATTTATGAGTCTATTCAACATCTCAAACATGCTAGTGAAAGCATGGATACATTTTGTGTACATGTTCTATAATTCCACTATCACACATGCTTCACACCACAACAATAGCAACACATAAATAGCATGGAATTCATATTGAATGTATAGATAATATGGACTTGTCATTTAGATATCATAGAATCATGTAAATATGAACTTCTAGCATCTACGCATTTTAACAAACACCTTACATACATGCCTTGAGCGTAGGTTTTTTGAACAATTATTTCTCATCTTGAACCACCCAATTTCATAGGTTTTAACCAAAACATGCATACTTCATGGAAATTATCTTACAATAATATTTTGAATTTTAAACAATGGTCATTGACATGAACACCATCACATAGCAACAAGGAAATCAAAGTTTCTCATTTAAAATCATGGTTCTTGAACTCTATGAACGAAAGGGGTCCACAGATGAACACTACACATATCTGACTCAGGGTTCTTGATGTTTTTGAACTGGAAGGATTTGAAATCCTTTGATTCTTGAAGAAGAATGAGTCTTGGTCTTGAAGATTTAATTTAGGGAGAAACCCTAGTTGTTTGTAGTGAAAGAATGATGAAAAGTGGCTGAAATCGGGTGTAATTGGGTTTATATAGTGAGTGTTAAGTTACCAAAATATCCCAATTAAAACGACCTGGAAATAAACTGAACGTGGCGTGTGACGATCTGACTGACGGTCCATTAGATTCCTGGTGGAGCGTCATTCAGCCATCAGACGTGGACCAAAAATGGGCTTCACTGGATAATGGTTAACGGTCTAGCTGATGGTACATCACAACTTTGATGGTCTATCAACTCTTCCGTCAGTCCTTATCCAGAACATGGTTTAACTGGCATGGCTTTGACTGTCCAAGTGGTGGTCCGTCACTAAGTTGACGGTCTGTCAACTTTACCGTTAGGACTTAACCAGAATGGGACCCTTCTACCTTGGAAGTGATGGTCCAAGTGGTGGTCTATCACTAATTTGACGGTCCACCAACTGGGCCGTCGCACCAGGTCGATTCTGACCGTTCCAAGTAGAACGTCCATAACTCCTTCGTCTGATGTCGGATTTGGTCAAAATTTGTATCGTTGGAAAGCCAACTCAATTTCCCACATAATAGAAAGTGAAAATCTAAAAAATAATGCATGTACAAAATAGATTTGCATTTCAAAGTAATTCCTATCTTTCTTGAGATGATTTCTAGATAGGAAAAGGGATGAGTATTACAGGCTCTCAAGGGTAAAGGAAAATAGACCCAAATTGGGAACATGGGGTCAGTTTATAGACTGTAGGAAAGAATATGTAGTGATCACCCTTAAAGGGACACCATCTGATAGTTGGAGATCACCATAGGGCACGCATCGTGATCGCGCTACTCTTTGTCATATCAGATGATAGCTGAAACTTAGAATTTTTTCAAGTTTTGACCAAAGCCTCGGGGCTCATTCGAAATCCAATTTTCACAAATGAACTATGAAACTACACTAAATTTAATGTTTTGAATGCATTGGCAGAGTCAATTTTAAATCTGAGGCCTTTTCAAGCAAATGTTAGTCCCACACCTAAACTTCTAAATTTTAAACTTTTCGACCAATAGGTCGGAGTGAGTTTGAGTGCATTAGGATCCAAACAAAAGGTCTACCAAGCCTAAGATTGATATTTTGGATTTGTTGGGGCTGTCAAAATATGAATCAAAGATTGATTTACTGATATTTTTGCTTGGTCGCTATATGCAACTAGCAAAGATTTTTAAACAGGGAATTGGCTCTAAAAATAACATGAACAGCCCGATAATTGTACTGTCAGTCCCAAAAGCCATAAATTAGTTGAGACAGCTATGGGAAAGCCCAAATATCAAAGAAAAGTGGAAATAAGAGAAATGACCTAAAGGGTCATAGTAATATTCACTACAAAAAGAACATTTATCCCCGAAAGTCAACAAATAGAAGGAATTTCAAAAATCAAAAGGATGAGGTACTGGGCCGCATGCTCCAAGCATGACTTCCCATATAACCTCAACGAAGAGAAAATGCTTCTAAAGGATTTCACCAAATATATCCCTCTTTCCAACTAGAATCTCTTACTCCAATTATAACTAGGAAAAGCTAAATTTCAACTATGAACCGGCATCCAACTAAACTGAAAAAGGCTGATGCATACAAATCTAACCCACAACACACTAATACTATCTCTATACTTGCTCAAATCAACAAAGGCCCATCAAAGACACAAACAAACTGAGTCATGAGTCATCCAATCAACTCTAAATCTAAATATATATATTTCCCTTACAAAACCATACTTGCAATCTACTCTAAACCAGGAGGAAAATAACCTAAGTCATCTTTGCTCAGTCTCATCATGGGAAACTTGAAGACTGAAACTGAACCACTGAAAGTCCATATAGAGGACATGAGTATAAGCTCATAAGGCATTGTATGGGCATAAAAATGGAGATTAAAATAAGGAATGCAATCTATGCAAATGTTGTTGCTAGTCTAGATGGTAATTAAACTAAAATTTAAAGAATCAAGGCATAGCTACTCATTATTAAACATTCAGCTTCAGGATGTCCCATCAATCGAGGATGAAGCCATGTTGTATCCAACTCGAATTTATTACTCCCACTAAGTATATCATCCTAAATTTTCAAAGAAAACTAGAAAATCAAGGTCAAATCTAAAAGAACCAATACCGGGTCCATGGGATATCATCTGGACAATTATCATCAAGAATTTATCCAATGTCAAGAAAACCAAATGGGCAACAACAGAGTAGGTTGAACCAGCCTATAAATGAAATTTGAATTGAGGCAAATCTAAAATAAAGTTTGCACATAAGATATACCAATCAAAGAAAAAATCACTATACTGAGGCTGAATCACTTTATCTCAACTACCAAAACTAAATATGGAGACGTAGCCATACATATTCCAATTCTATCATAACTTCCAAATCACAATTCCAAAGCATCAATCAAAACTGAAGCAATAATTAGATATCATTTCCAATCATTTAAATCAAATTAGTACCAAAGTCGGACATATCCAAGATAACTCATACTATGCAATAATCAAGTCATATCTAAAGAATAAAAATCACCACAGGCATAACTATCAATTGAAAACTGAAGCAACCAAATCTATACAAGTAAGAAAATACAAATCTAGCCACATAATAGAAGTCATGCCAACGGGTGAATCACTAGCTAAAATTTGTAAATAACCCATTCTATATCTGCTCGAGGGCATGAACTATTAGAACATACTCAGAAATGATCCAAGGCTACAAACCTCCCTATTGAAGGTAAGAACTCTAGCAATTTGGATAAATGCAACTCATGTCAACAAGTAACTAATCCAACACTACATCTCATTGAAGAATAGCCATAGTAACATATCATAAAGTAGAAACGATCCACGAAGACTCATTAGGCCGAATAATTCTGAAATAAGGATTTCTTAAATCCACCAAAGTAGGACAATTATAACTCAATAAACCAACCAACTCACGATAAATAATTTCCACTTGCAAACTTAAGAGGAGATCTTAGGAAAGGTCACCTGCTTCTAGCTCTCTAATTTTAATAGACATAACCACATCAAGACAGTAAGGGGGTACCTAATCTCCAGATCAATAACATAGGCAAACCATTGTAGGGTCTTAAACCCAACAATTCTAAGGCATTATCTAAGATATCTCAATATTAATACATATCAACTATTGGATGGTTCAGTGGCCACAAATGAAGAATGGATCAAAAACTAATCAAGCTCTAAAAATCAGATAGATAGGAGGGGATAGCCATAACAAAGGCCTATAAAACCCATAAGGTACCTCTATGGATCCCAAACTCAAAAACTGTCGACTCCAAAATTATAAAAAAAGCATACACGATCAACCACCTTTGATATCCCAACATATTTTTGAATCAATCTAACACAACTAACCAAGATAGATGTAATGCCCCAAATTTGATGCCTGTAATGCTATATAGTGCTAGCAATCCTAAACGACCATATGCTAACCCATGACTGATTTTTGTAATTGAGCAATGCATAATATACTGTATAAATGTGGTATAAAAGGGCTGAAAGGCCATAAGAATCAAATATTTGATAAAACATAACATCTGTAAATACCGTATATCAATACAAAAAATAAAATAAACTGTCTGAATATGCTAGTCTTAAAGCCTCTAAACTGTCTGAAAACTGTAGAGTTGATGGGATATGTTCTCGACTAACTTTTTCTACTAAAACTGAAATAATGAAGTAATGAAATAATCATGCGATCCTCGAATGATGAGGACTTACTACAAATCTACTATAGCTAGCTGAATCTGAAGCTAACTGCGATCGGGAACTTGAGCTCTGAACCTATGGTATAAAACACCAAAGCACAAAAAAAGTATACATCAGTACGTTTGAATGTACTGGTATACAAAGTGAGGCAGGCTGAATACATGGGGTTCATATGCATGAACAATACTAACTGGCTGAATAATATGAGCATGAGATACATGCATGAATACGTAACTGTAAATGAGATCTTTATAATATTAACTATTGAGTCTCAATACTGATAACATGAGTTTCATATAACTGACGTACTGTTAACTGAGGGACTGTGTCTAACAGTCCTGATTCTGATGGAACTAGCTAAGTTTCGTACAGAACTAAGTGACTGTATCTGACTATTCTAAATCTGAAGAACTATCCAAGTTCTTTTACTGAGACTAAGAATGAGACTGTAGGAAGTAGTCATCTAGCGACATGCCCCTTTTTTATATAGAGTTGGGGTCCAATCTGTAACCAAAATTGGAAGGGTGTCAATACCGCACCACTGGTAAGGACAAGCTATGAGTGACCCTCATTTAGTAGTGTCCCCAAAGGATAATGGTGGGACCCTCATCTATTAGGTTAAACCACCTCATCATCCCTCATCTATCAGTGTTGATATCTCAATCCTATGCTGGCTACATAGTTCTGGAATGCAAGGATTGCTTCTATGGATTACACCCTCTACTGTAGGTGTGTGCCCTCATCCTTGGATTCACTTGATGCTGAATCCTACACCCAACTGAGTAGACACTGAACTTATTATACTAAGATAAACTAGACAAAGTTTACTAAGTTTCATGGACTGAAAGAATGTTACTGAATTATGTTAACTAACTTAGTTTATGAGATTACTGAGTTTTACTGAGTCATGTAACTAACTAAATTCTACTTAGTTTTGAAACTGACTGAGGATACTACTGACCACAGCATGACTGACATTATCTTAAAACTAACACTGGCTCTAGGCACACAGCTAAATTATCGGGTATAAGTACCCCCAGGACTCGATAGTATGATACTGACAAGCCATGACACTTCTTGAACACATGACCATCGTCAACAATTTATAGTACAAATGTTGGGGATTTTCATGAAGTATTTGTATATCATAAGCTTACACATGAATAGGAATACATATAAATATGTCAGAATTTCATAAGTATAATCTCATGAGCATTCCACCAAAGAATTACAATGCATAACAATAACATGGAGGTTATTGTGAACATAAGGGTAAAGTATGAATTCATCGATTTGGTCATATTTGAGTGATAAAGCATAATTCTTATTCTCTTAGGCATTTTACCAACCATCTTGCATGCATAAATTGAGGCTTAGGAAGGAACATTAAAGTAATACATCATGGCAACCTTTTTTACTTCAAATACTAGAATTCCAACCATATGCTAACAGAATTTCATTGTATTATTAAATATTTCAACTTGGTATTCATACAACAACATAAACATGGATATGGTTCAATTCATAACATGGAATTCAAAATTTATATTTTTGAAAGGGTTTCTTGAGCTTCATGGGTGAAAGGAACCCATGAATCAACAATTGACATACCTTGGATTGAAGTTTCTTGAAGATTAACGGTGGAATCACCTGGATTAAAACCTTCCATTGAAAATCCTAGACTTTTTCTTGAGGGAATTTGAGAGAAACAACTATATTTTTGTGAAAACCTAGCTAAATCTCGTGTTATAGGCTTATATAAGGATGGGAGATTGACCCTTTTGCCCTTAAAGGTGCAAAAATTTAATGACTAAGAACTGGGTATCAATGCGATTATACCCGACATGCGTGCCATTATCGTTCCAAGCCTTTGTTATTTTTACTGACAGTCTCTGCAACAATGTTAACCAATGCGATAGGCGATGTGGCGCACCAAGATCTCATTGTTCCACTATTTTGGGACACCAAACATGGTCTAAATAAATTCTGAAAAATCTTAAACTTGTCAAGAAACACCTATCGACCTCTGTAATCAATAATCAATAAAAATATGCACCATTAATGGACACAAAATGAGATTGCAAACTTTTGAAGGCCAAAAATAAACTAAGTATGGGAACTTAGCTAGAATTTTCTAAGTGTAAGACCCCTTGATAAGCCTAAAAGGATGAATTAAGCTTAGAAATTTTGTGGAGTCTTACAATATCTCCCCCTTGGGAACATTCATCATCGAATGAGACTAAATGAAATGGGAGAAATGATAAGATAAACTATATACTGATTATGAACAACTGAAACATAAGTGCATGACTGATATTACTGATTTACTGAGATTTATACTGAGCACGCATATCTGATGCATGATTTCATGACTGATCTGATACATGGATACATGACTGAGAGTACAGATTCACTTATTCATGCATATTTGATGTACGAATACATGACTAACATGAATCATGAACATATGACAAAATATGCAATGGTAGTTGATACCAAGTTTATAATGAAAATCTGAGCATGAAACTGATTCCAAGGTGTAACTGAAATTTGAACATGAAAATGAATAAGCTTTAAGTAAAGCTATTACCTTGGGCTGAGTCTGAGTTTGAGAAGAAAAGATGAGGGTACTGGGTCCACTTGTCTTCTTCTTCTTCCCAAGTACCTCCCTCACCTGACTGACTCTTCTAAAGAACTTTAACCTAAGGAACTTCTTTGTTCCTAAGTCTGCGAGTCTGGCATTCAAGGATTTCGACTGGAATTTTTTCATAAGAGAGGTTGTTCTGAATGTCTATGCCCTCTATAGAGACTACAAATACTAGGTCACCTATGCACTTCCTAAGCAAGGAGACATGAAACACTGGATGGAATGAGGTTGGATTTGAAGGCAATTCGAGCTCATAAGCTACCTTTCCGAAGCGACTGGGAATTTCGAAGGGACCGACATATCGGGGACTGAGCTTTCCCTTCTTGTTGAACCACTTCACTCCCTTTATTATGAAATATATAAACAAACATAATCACCAATCTCAAACTAGAGATCTTTCTTGCACACATCTACATACAATTTTTGTCAGCTCTGAGCTATCTTGAGCTTTTTTCTCTAATTAACTGGAATTTCTCTAAAGTATCTAATACCAAGTCAGGCCCTACTACTACTGCCTCACCCACTTCAAACCAACTGATTGGAGATCTACATCTCCTACCGTAGAGAGCTTCGAATGAAGCCATCTTAGACTAGAATGATAGATGTTGTTGTATGCCTACTCAATAAAAAGAAAGTAGTCATCTCAACTACCCTTGAAATCAATTGTACACACTCGCAGCAAATCTTCTAAAGTATGGATGGTCCTTTTTAATTGACCATCCATCTGGGGATAAAAAGTTATACTAAGATGAACTCAGGTAATAAGACACATTTGGAATGCTTTCCAAAAATAAGAGGTGAACTGGGTCCTTCTATTTGAAATAATTGAGAATGGAACACCGTGTGATCTGACTAACTCCCTGATATAGAGTTTGGCGTAATCCTCAGCTGAATAAGAGGCATGGATATGAGCTGATTTGGTCATCCTATCTACAATGATCCAAACAGAATTATGCTAATGATGAGTATGGGGAAAACCTATCACAAAGTCCATGTTCACTTCTTCCCACTTCTAAGTGGGAATATTGAACTCTTGCATGGACCCACTAGGGTTCTGATGCTCTATCTTTACCAGCTAATATGTAGAGCACTTAGCCATTAACTTTGCAATATCTCTCTTCATACCACTCCACCAATAGATCTCTCGCAAGTCGTGGTACATCTTAGTGCCCCTGGATGAATAGAGTATCGCGAATCATGCCCTTCTACAAGAACTAGTTTCCTCAAGTCATCTATACCAAGCATACATAGACGACCCTGATAATGCAATACACGATCTCCCGCTTAGGAGAAAACCTCAACCTTCTGATCTTTGACTAACTCTTTCAAATTGACAATACTATAATCTTTATTCAATTTTTCTTTCACCTCAGAAACTAGAGATGATTCTGAGCTATTTTGAACCCATATACTACCTTTCACTAAATCGACTAAGAGAATACCTAGTCGGGAAAGTTGATGGACTTCCTGAGCTAAATTTTTCTTACTGTCACCAATATGAGTAACACTACCCATAGACAATCTACTGAAAGCATTGGCCACTACATTAGCCTTGCTCGGATGGTAAAGGACACTTATGTCATAATCTTTAAAAAGCTATAACCACCTTTTTGGCGAAGGTTAATATTTTTCTGAGAGAATACATACTGAAGGCTTTTGTGACCTACGAACACATCTACGTGCACCCCATAAAAGTAATGCCACCAAATCTTTAAGGCAAAAACTATGGCTACTAACTCAAGATCATGAGTCGAATAATTCTTCTTATGTGGTTTAAGATGTATGGAAGCGTAGGCTATGACCTTAACATGATGTATAAGGACACAAACCAAACCCACTCTGAATATATTATAATACACAACGAACCCATCTAAACCTTCTGGAAAAGCCAAAATTGGAGCTGAAGAGAGTCAAGTCTTCAACTCCTGAAAACTCTTCTCGCAAGGATCTAACCACTGAAACTCAACTTTCTTCAAAGTTAGTCTGGACATAGGGGATGAAATAGAAGAAAATCCCTCAGCAAACCATCTATAATAGTCAGCCAAACCGAAGAAACTCCTAATATCTGATGGAGAGACAAGGTGAGGCTAGCTTCTTACCACTTTTATCTTTTGAGAATTAACTCTAATTCCATCACTGGAAATGTTACGACTAAGGAAGGCTACTGACCTTCAAAAAATATTGTACTTACTGAATTTGGGAAATAGCTGATGATTTCTGAGTGTCTATAATAATATTTCTAAGACATTCAGCATAATCACGTTTATTGAGGGAGTAAATAAGGATATCTATGAATACTATGACGAACATGTGCAAGTATTTCTTGAACACTCGGTTCATCAAGTCTATGAAGGCCGTTGGGGAAACGTAAGACCAAAGGACATGACTAAGAACTCAAAGTGACCATACTGAGTTCGAAAAGCTATTTTTTGAATGTCAGATTCTTTGACCCTGAGCTGATGATTACCTAATCTGAGGTCTATCTTAGAGAAGTAAATGGCACCTTAAAGTTGGTCAAACAAGTCATCAATTATAGGAAGTGGATACTTGTTCTTTATTGTGACTTTATTGAGCTGGCGGTAATCAATTCACATTCTGAGAGAACCATTTTTCTTTTGCACGAATAAGACTGGTGTGCCCTATAGGGACACACTGGGTCTAATGAATCCCTTATCTAGGAGGTCCTGAAACTGTTCTTTCAATTCTCTGAGTTCTTCTGGTGCTATTTTGTATGGTAGAATAGATATTGGCTGAGTATCTAAAAGAAGATCAATGCCAAAGTCTATTTCCCATTCGGGAACAATTCCTGGAAGATTTTTGGGTAAGACATCTGAGGATTCATTGACTACTAGGACTAATTCAAGACTGGGAGTTTCAAAACTAGTGTCTTTAACTCGAACAAGATGATAGACACATCCCTTAGATATCATTTTCTGTGCCCGAAGGTAGGAAAAAAGATGACCTCTGAAGGCTGAAGTACTACCCCTTCACTCTAAGATATGTTCATTGGAAAACTAAAAGTAGACAATTCTATTTCTGTAGTCAACTGTGGCATAGCAAGAATGTAGCCAATCCATGCTGAGAATGATATCAAAATCAGTCATTTCTAATTAGACTAAGTCTACTGATCTAATTTTCTGGGATACCATAACTGGACAGTTCCTGTATACCTGTCGAGCTATGATAATTTTACCTACTAGGGACAATCCCTGACCCTGTGGCCTGGCATGCCACATCTGAAATAGACATTGCTGCTAGATCTAGAAATACTATAATGGGTCTTGCCATAAGTCTTCCAATGTGGATGAGTGCAGGCACTGCTAACACTGCCCTAAGGTTTAGGGCCTAGAGCCCTATCCCTGCTACCGTCTCTAAATTTCGGTACTGGAATACTAGCTGATAAAGGAGCTAGAATGGGTGACTTTAGGTGAAACTAAGAATGATTCCCACCCTCTAACTTAAGCTGAGCAAAGTTGAAACTACCTGTCCTGGCTATTCTATTATATTTCTCTCTTATCTTAATCTTCTGCAAATCTATCTATTGAGTATGGATTATAATCCTGGCTTTGTCCATCTTATTAATCAACATTATAGACCTGCACTCATTGACCACACTATTATTCACTCTAGAAACAAACTCATCATCGCCCTGTTGTCTGCCACTACATGAGGAACGTATGTAGCTAATTGAGTAAACTTAAGATAATACTGTTTCACTGTCATGTTTCCCTGTCTGAGGTTGATAAATTCTAACACCTTAGCTTCTCTTATCTCTATGGGAAAAGATCTATCTAGAAATATAGTGGCAAACTCCTCTCACTAAGTAGGCTCTGCATGTATTGCCCTCTCTACTTTCGACTGTTTGAACTATATGTGAGTCACATCCATCAACTGATATGCATCTAGCTCCACACTCTCACAAGCGGTAACCCCCATGATATCTGTAACCTTCTGAACCTGATCAAGGAATTCATCTGACTTAGACCTGTAGAATAATGGAAGATTCATTCGACTGAAGTCCCAAATCCTGGATGCTGCTGAATTATCCATTAGGTTGGCAAGAATGAAAGTTAGTCATTCATTCAGGGCAGTAACTAATTAGAAAGAATAGTGAATACAACTCTCTACTCTTCATAAGAAACATGTTCGTCCAAGGGATCCCCTTGGATGGGCTGAGGGGCTAACTAATTTCTATTTCTTCTTTAAGGAGGCATGTTCTGTAAGTGAAAATGGAGAAACAAATTAGACTGAGAGTTAAATTTGAGCTCATGCTCACTGGCATGACATAAATAGTGAAAGAAGGGAAATTGTTCCTAAAACATCTTATCGCCTCCTATACATAAATATGGCACGCAACACACCCATGCACAAGAATCTACTAGATGTGGCTATTCAGATATTTTAGGACACTATTAAACCTTAGGCTCTGATACCAAGTTTGTAACATTCTGAATCTGATACCCGAAATGCTATACGGTGCTATCAATCCTGAATGACCACAACCTAACCCATGACTGATATCTGTAACTGAGCACTGCATAATATACTGTATAAATGCGGAATAAAATAGCTGAAAGATCATGAGGTTCAAATATCTAATAAAAGATAATATCTTGAAATACGGTATATCAATACAAAAATTTGAAATAAACTATCCAAACATGCTAGATAAAAGCCTCAAAACTGTCTGAAACTGTGGAGTTGATGGGACATGACCCCAACTAAATATTTCTACTAAAAGTGAAATAATGAAGTAATGAAATAATTATGCGATCCTCAAATGATGAAGACTCACTGCAAATTTATTGCTCCTGGCTAAATCTAAAGCTAAGTGACATTAGGAACTTGAGCGTCTGAACCTATGGTATAAAACACCATAGAACAGAAGAAAAGTATGCAACAGTACGTCCTAATGTACTGTTATGCAAAATGAGGTAGCCAAAATGCATAGGGTTCATATGAATGAACAATACTAACTGACTGAATAACATGAATGTGAGAATACATGCATGAATACGTTACTTTAAAGGAGATCATGATAATACTAACTACTGAGTATGAATACTTATAACATCAGTTTGGTATAACTGATATACTGTTAACTGAGTGACTATGTCTGACAGTCCTGATTCTAATAGAACTAGTTGAGTTTCATACTGAATTGAGTAACTTTATCAAACAGTCATGAATCTGAATAACTATCTGAGTTCTTTTACTGAGATTAAGATTGAGACTGTGGGAAGTAATCATCTAGTGACATGCTCTTTTTTGTATAGAGTTGGGGTCCAATTTGTAACCCTAATTGGAAGGGTGTCAATACTTCACCACTGGTAAGGAGAAGCTGTAAGTGACCCTCATCTGGCAGTATCCCCAAAGGAGAATGGTGGGACCCTTATCTGTCAAGTTAAACTACATCATTAACCCTCATCTGTCAGTGTTGATGTCTTAATCCTATACTAGCTACATAGTTTTGGAATGCAAGGATTGTTCCTAAGGATCACACCCTATACTATAGGTGTGTGCCCTCATCCTTGGGTTCACTCGATGATGAATCCTACTCCCAACTGAGTAGACACTGAATTGATTATATTGAGATGAATTGAACTGAGTTCACTAAGTTCAGTGGACTGATGGAATGATGCTAAATTCTATTAATTGACTGAGTTTATGAGATTACTGAGTTTTCCTGAGTCATGCAACTGACTGAATTCTACTGAGTTCTAAAATTGACTGAAAATACTAATGATCATGGGGTGACTAAGATTATCTTAAAACTGACACTAGCTCTAGGAACACAGCTAGATTGCCGGATACAAGTACCCCC
The DNA here is from genome assembly GCF_002878395.1 of Capsicum annuum. Classification (NCBI taxonomy): domain Eukaryota; kingdom Viridiplantae; phylum Streptophyta; class Magnoliopsida; order Solanales; family Solanaceae; genus Capsicum; species Capsicum annuum. Next base: position 169,256,940 of record NC_061114.1, on the reverse strand, counting down.
AGGACTCGATAGCATGATACTGACAAGACATGACACTTCTTGAGCACATGATCATAGTCAACAATTCATAGTACAAATGTTGGGGATTTTCATGAAGTATTTATATGTCATAAGCTTACACATGAATAGGAATACATATAAACATGTCATAATTTGGTAAGTCTAATCTCATGAGCATTCCATCAAACAATTAAAATAGGTAACAATAACATGGAGGTCATTGTGAACATAAGGGTAAAGCATGAATTTATTAATTAAATCACAATTGAGTCATAAAGCATAATTCTTATTCTCTTAGGCATTTTAGCAACCACCTTGCATGCATAACTTGAGGTTTAGGCATGAACATTAAAATAATACAATCATGGTAACATTTTTCACTTCAAATAAAAGAATTCCAGCCACATGCTAACATAATTTCATTATAAGTATTAAACATTTCAACTTGGTAATCATACAACAACATAAACATGAAGATGATTCAATTCTTAACATAGAATTCAAAATTTATATTTTTGAAAGGGTTTCTTGAGATTCATGGGTGAAAGGAACCCATGAATCAACACTTTACATACCTTAGATGGGAGTTTCTTGCGGATTAATGGTGGAATTTCCTTGATTAGAACCTCAAATTGAGAACCTTAGACTTGTTCCTGAGGGAATTTGAAAGAAACAACAATATTTTTGTAGAAACCTAGTTAAATCTCATGTTATAGGTTTATATAGGGGTGGGAAATTGACCCTTTTTCCATTAAAGATGCGGACATTTAATGACTGAAAATTGGACATCGACGCGATTGGCGACGTGACGTGTCAATGCCATCGATACGATACCCAATGCATCGCTCCATGATCGCACTAAGTCTCAGTTGTTTTTATTGGCAGTCCCTGCAATAATTTTAACAAATGGGATAGGTGATACGGTGTGCTAAGATCGCGTTGGTCTACTATTTTGGGAAATAAAACGTGGTCTAAACACGTTCCAAAAAGTATGAAACTTGTCCAAGAACACCTATCGACCTGCCTGATCATGAATCATCAAAAATATGGACCATTAAGGGACATTAAGGTCACAAAATAAGATTGCCTACTTTCGAAGGTCAAAAATAAACTTATTTTGGGAACTTAGCTAGAATTTTCTAAGTCTGAGACCCCTTGACAAGCCTAAAAGGATAAATTAAGCTTAGAAATTTTGTGGTGTCTTACAATAGAGCACAACCAATCTCACCATGCTAAGGAAAAGAAATCAAGTCGATCTATAGCTAATCAAGCTACCAAATAAGATCATAAGGAAAATAAAATTCTAACTAGATAACACTAGTATATACAGATAACCAGTGAGGATCTATTACATTAAGGAATACTATCAAATAATATTAATAACCTCAAGTAGTGGTAGCTATAGCAACAACAATATCAACATCAATATAATGAATAGGTGGTACCAAAATAAACATTAATATCATGTACCACTCAAAGGCCATAATAAGTCCAATGTACCAAGGTAAGTGGAAATCAAACCCAAATGCTGCACCCATAATTAGAAATATCAACACAGATCTACTTTGTCCACTACTAAAAGAAATTATCTACAGAGTAGTAACATAATCATGGATTCAATTGTAAGCCACATAATAACTAATATCAACTCATCAAGGCATTAATCATCAATGGGGTGAAAACCCCAATACACATAATGAAAGATTAATATGCAAAGTAAAAAGAACACCTATCACGATGATATTTATAATCACGTGCCTGACAGGCATAGGGAGAATAAATTTGAATAAGTCCAAACTAGGATTGATTGACTAAATTATCAACTGAGGTGCCAAGCACACTATCTCTAACTGAAGCTACCATAATCATCATGAGGCTAGTTTGAATAATCTAAAAAAATAGTAATCCCACATCAAAGACACTTTCAAGAACAATAATCAAACTTTTGCAATCTTAGTAGAATCCTAAAGCAGTAATCATGGCTAGAACATAAACTGAGCCCAAATGGGTGGCCAACTGACACTAAGAGAAAGCTCTAGTATAATATCCACCCTTTTTGCAGTACTAGCTTGTCTCATTAACTCTAGAATAATTTAGGACACTTCCACACAAAATATAGAATGATCGCCATGGCCTAAAGACCCATACCAAAAATTTTACAGGATCTTATGGGAACTCTGCCCCACTCATCATGGTTAATCTGAAAACTACTCATAACATAAAATATGACCTTCACTGAGTTGATATGCTACCAATAAAGATGAACTATACCAAAAGGATCCTCACTCAATAATAAAATATCCATAGTACAATACCAAGGTCATTTCCTCTTACTGCCATTTTTATAAGTCTTAATACATACTTACCGGTGGGAAGAAAGACCAAGATGTTATCATAGGCTTTAACACTAATTTAAGTGGCAATGTTGGTCCACTGATAAACCCATACACCATTTCCTACTGAGAAGAATATAGAATAAAAATAATTTTTTCCCGCTCGAGATACCAAATCTCATACTTAAAAAATGGCAAAGTACCTTGATGAACACCAATAGACCTAACTCTGTTCTCAGAACTACTCTACGAATCAAATGTCATCCATGGCTGCGAGGGATCTGCCACATAACCCAAATCTGCAATGTTGAACCTCTAAGGGTTAAAGTATCCATACGCTCAACTGGAGCCTAAGCTAGCCTTAAATCCTTTTAGTTAACATTGAAGGTCTTTAACATCCATCTCTGACTCTCTAGTCCGATGATGTGCTAAAACTCTGGAAATATGTGTTAGAGTCTCATCTACATTTTCTGACTATATTACATTATTTATTAAGGATAGAGTAGAGTCAAAGAATGTGTTTCAGGTTCATAGCAATACAAAACATGATATGATCTCAAGAAGTGAATTTTATATAAATTTCATTATAGCCTTCAAAAGATTGGTAACAAACATCTTTGCATCATCTGTAGGACTCTACTAACAATTCTCTCTTGTATTAATAAACTAATTGCACCTACTATAATGAACAACTAGGTAAGCAAAACCTGTTGTCCGAAATTGCTGGTAACGGATAACCAAATATACAAAGAAAGAATAGAAAAATAGAATAAATAAAGAAACAATTATATGATATAATCCAAAAAACTGGTGGTATTAGTAGAAAAGTTTATAATAGAACAAGAGTACAATAGTAAAATAAAATGTATATACAAATCCAACTTTTCTATGAATATAACATAGAGACTAGTCTAATGCATAAAGGGGAAATAAGTAATTCTCCAAACATCAGGATCTAGCTCTAAGTCTCCAAATCATGGCTACTCTGCACATATACACATCAATGTTTAGAGCTCACACTATTATTTGCAAGCTACAAAAGTCTAGTATGAGTACCAAACTAATATTACTCAGTAGGCAACTACCAACTTAGCTCCAAAGATAAAGTAGATATATATAATATATATAAATAGATTGAAAACTCCGCTCAAGTGTCCAACAATCATATAAGATACCCAATAAGGTAATAAGGATAAACTGTCCTATTCATGTCTAAGAGACTAACATTTTAAGACTAGGGAAGTAGCAAAAATGAACGATCCTATTCCAGTCATATTTATGAATCTTGATGCTATATTGTATATCACTGGCCAATATGCAAAGTACAAGTGGAAGAAAGATACATATAAATATACAAGACCAAGGAATGAGTATGTCATATGAATAATTGGGAAAAAGGATATACAATAGTTCCATAGTTATATATAGCGAGTTGTATATATATATATATATATATATATATATATATATATATATATATATATATATATATATACGCACATCTTTAGGAATTAAGTCAACTCAAGGTATAACCTAAATCATCATGTCTTCACCTTTAAGGCCTCCTTATAATCATATTAGGATCTAGAACTATTATACTCATAGTTTTTAATCCACATGTCTTAAAATGAGTTAATCATGCATAATCATGCAACTTTAGAAAGAAGAGGTCCAAAATATACCTAAAATATCAATATAAAACAATGACTAATCTGTCATGAAATAGCCATTATAATGATTTTAATATTAATAATAATGCTATTCCAAAAAACCAAATACCTAGAAGAGCCAATGTATACCTCCATCGCCCTAGGATTGGAAGGTTAAATCAATATACAATAACACAAAGTATAGTCATCACCTATATCTATGTAATTGTCCCATACTGACTGAAAGACATCGGTGCATACTGGTGATAGGCGATGCGTATACAAGAATTAATGCAATAGAATCAACTATAACATAATCATCATCATCATAAATTTCATCATCATAATTGTTCTTTGGATTTTCCGGGTATGTAATCATCACAACATCCGCCATCCATGTCGGGTATAAGCATTACCATCACAATATCCTCAGGTCTTGCCTAGTATCATCACATCATCATAACATCTTCTATCCTTATGGGGTATCAATATAATCATCATAATATCCAATCTAATATCACATAATAGTGATAAAGCCCCATGAGGACTAAAGTAAAGTGCAAGCCCTACAGGTCTAAAGTAAATATATATGAAAATTCAAGAAAGGTAGAGTATATTTCCATAATGCATAGTTTCATCATCAATCTCACATCCTTAGTAAGTGTATATATATTAGGTGCACGGACACAAGCCTTGGCTAAAAGTGTGTAAAATAAGTAAGTTAGTTACTCAGAGTCAACTTCGGGACTAAATCTCTTTAAAAGTATAGAAATGGTCGTAATATCTCAGAATCAGAGTAAACATTAGTGTCAAATCATGGTCTAGAAGATATCTCGGTAAAATCTTTAAAAACATCATTATTAACCCCCTGTACATATTTAAATTATTCTTTAAGTTACATAGTTGTTATTGTGAAGAATTCATTGTAAGGTGGAAAGTGGATTTTAGCCATTAGTTAGTGGCAACAAAATAAGATTATAATCTAATTGGAATCGTATAAATCATCGATGCAATAATCATAAAAGTACCTAATGTATGCATGCCATCACCAATATTCAACCATTGGAATCATAAACATTATACTGCATTTTCCTCCATCTCATACTAAAGAGATGTGTATATAAACTTATATGTATTTCTATATATATATATTTATAGAAATATGTGTGTGTGTATATATATGAATTAATAAACTACGGCCTTATCCTTTACAAGGATAATTACTTCCTAGATATTTAACACATATCATAGTATGGCATTTGGCCACATAATGTGTCTGAAAAAATCATAACATTGTAATCGTGTCCTTAAGTCCACATACATATATGAAATATTATTAATCATATTTATAAGCAATATCACATCTATAAGGAATAGTCTAACTATGAGGCACAATATATCTATAAGTCATAAAGCATATTCATAATCATCTGACATCTAGGAAGCATAACATATATTAGACATATCACATCTAGGAGATATAACATATTACTAGGTCATAAATCAAAACTATAAGGAATATCATCTCTAAATGCCAATTATCATATCTAAGAGGAATAACATAGCTAAAGACCCAATATCCTATCTAAGATGAAATGGTATCTCAGTTGCCCAATATCATTTTTATAAGGAAATCAAGACCATAAGCCATTTAATTATTATTTGTGGAAAATACTATACAATTCACCAAGCCACATAGTAAGCTTATTCTAAAGGCTCAACAGTCACAACTAAGCCTGGAATCCACAATTAAATCCCTAAGGCTAATACTAGTCTTGTCCTTAGTGGGTCGGACTATCCCACTTATAATATCAATCTCCAAGATGAGGAAAACTATGCCTCAACTAGGAAGAGGTATCTATATAAGCTTCTAGATGGCAAGTAAACCCCAACCAATAATAAGATAGAAACTTTGTCTAGAAACATGGAATTTATCATAATTCTACCCAAATTACGATTTTAAGATTACTATACTAGCCCAACTAAGGAAATCCTACTAATGAAACACCTTGGCTTTGGACTCTTAGAAATTCCCTAAGTTTATGTTTCTGGACAAGGTACGGTTTGAGCAAACTTGTCATAAGGTAATATACAGTTAGTACTCAATCTATCATATGTTAGAAAGTATGTTTAGGTTGGTTTCTACCCTAGGTATGACTATGTTTCTAAGTGGTATGATGCTTTAAGCATGGTCTAGATTATTCTGACCAAGGTACAACTCAATGGATAACACACGTACGTTAAGCTATGACTCGGCCTTATATGTTTACATATTGATTAGTATGGGGGTCTAAGGAGAGGTTTAGGGTTTTAGTAAGGGTACCACTTGTACCCTAGGATACAAATCAAGGGGATGGGTCATACCCTCCTATGAGAAAGATTTTAGCTCTTAAGATTGGGACATTTTAGACATTTCCTATCCCAAAACCCTTAACTACCCATGTCTTATAACTTGTTGTAGCTTCTCATAACATAATATTAGAAGATTATACATACCAAAATCACTCTCTAAACTCTCTCTTTAAGATTGGGGATAGGGTTTCTACAAGTGTTCATCTAGAGGCTCAAGGGTCAAGTTCCTTCCATGAATCTTCTTGTATAAGTCATGTATCTCTTCCCTCATTATTAGTTCTCAAATATCATATGTTTTAAACATTGTGTATGAATCATTAATTGGGGTTTTGATATTTAATATTGAGGTTTTTGTTTGTTGTGGTTGAGTATTGTTTACTCTTGGTTTAACATTGTTTATACATGTTTTTGTAATGGTTTACAAATGTGGGAGCTTGGTAATTGTGGGTTTTAATAAATGGGTCATAGGCTACCCTAAACATTATGGTTTCTACCTTGATTTTCATCTGGATAATAGCATTCCCTCTAAGTGTTTGTGAAAATATCTAAGAGAAGGAAATATACATATAACAATGGTGCTTTGAACTAAGGCTTGGTCTAATGAATATGAATGGTTGGTAAATGGTTTGTGAAGTAATTTTTGGCCATGTAATATTTAAATGGTAACCTTGGTAGTTTAAATTGTTAAATGGGTTTGAGTCCCTAAATCTTAAATTGATTTATGCCTTTGTTAAGCAATAAGTTTGAGTCCCTAAAATTTTAATTGAACAAGTGTCTTTGTTAGATAATGGGTTCGAGTCCCAAAGTCTAAGAAATGAATGTTTGATTGATACTGATAATGGCATATTGTACGCTTGCAAGTAGTGTTGGTAGAAAGATACCAACAAAGTGCCTTTGTTTAGGTAATTGTCTTAATACTTGTTTATGTAAAATAGTGGTTTTAAAATGAGCTTTAAAATAGGATGTGTAGTAGGATTGTGAAAGTGGAGTTCAAAGGACAAACATTAGAAACCATGTTAGCCGGTACGGGTGTCTTGTGACAGAATGGTTCGAGTCCCCTGAATGAATATATGCATGGGAGGTTCAGGTCCCTTTTACACTTCTATTGGTTCTTAAGTTAACTTGATTATGCCAGGAGGTTTGAGTCCCCTTATATAGGCAAATACAATTATGGATATTCTCTGTATTGTGTGGCTACATACACTGACGCTCTTCAAACTAGGGAAGAGCTGGGAACATATAGCCCGAGGATATTTTTTCCTACGGTGATTATGCTACACAGGCCAGGTTAATGATTTTTAAGTTTATGCTAATCTTATTCCCTACCCCAATATAGTATATAATATATGTATATATATATATATATATATTATTGGTTATGTGTATTGGATGATTTTTTTTTAACTATTTATCTTTATCCTTGAGTTACATGCTAAAGTTCCCTCTGCTAATCATCTTTGATGTTGTATCCCCATTTGATGCAGGTGTTAGTCATACTACACCTCCTACTCAGCGATTGGACTTGGGATAAACTTTTGGTGACTTAAAGTGGTTAGTTTCCATACTTTGAAAGGCTTCATTTCTTGTTCACATTTCTCTTATGTCTTTATTGATTTAGACTTAGAAATTGGATTTTTGGATATGGTTAGGGGCATGACACGACTGGATACTTTTAGAAGTTTTTAGAGGCTTTGTATGGAAAAATTGTGGACTTGGATATAGCGTGGCAATGAACTTGGTTTTTTCTTTTATCTTGTTATGGTTGTTGGTTAGGTATTGGCTTTGATGGTTGGACTTGCTTGAGTTGGTCATGACATTAGACCTATCCCAAAGTCTTGTCTTTTAAATGATCTTATCTTGATATATGTTCGGAACTTATCCAACTCAGGGCATGTGATGGTTGGTTGGATTGAGTGGTGAGGAGATCTCTAGTCCCTGTTGGGTTTGAGATGCTCAGTATGATAAGGCCTTGATCTGGGTCGTGCCAAGTTGTTATTAGAGCCTAAGTTCATAGATAGTTGGGTGTCCATAAATTCGTGTTGGGTAGAGTCTCTTTTATGGGTATGTAGCACATCACACTTATAAGAGGAACGCTTCATGGAATTTAGGAAAGTTTTATTTTCTTTTGTCTTATTCGAGCTATAGAGTCTAAGGTCTAGGATTCTTGTGATTTCATTTACATGTTTTCAGATCATACCTTCTTAATGAAGCTCATCGAAACTTCTCTATCCCAATTAGGAATTATGTTGATCGGACATACTTTACTTATGGGATCCATGCCCGATATGGGGTTCTAGTTCCTGATGGTATTGGAGTTCTACTGATTCTCTCTAGTTCTCTTTCTTCTCCTTAGGCTGACGAGATAAATACTGAGTTTCATCAATTAATTCATATGATTGTTTAGTTAGTACCTTCTAAGGCAGAGCGTGGTGTATCTGTTACTCTATCTTTTGAAGCCACAAGTGTTGGACAGTTAATAAGGTTGAGTCCTTTGAATTTTAATAGTGTTAAGGTAGAAGAAGATCCTCATGGTTTTCAGGATGTAATGGAAAATATTTTTAGAATTATGTATGCCTTAAATGTGGAAGGGGTGGAGTTTTCACTTAAACAGCTAAAGAAAGTGGCATACCAATGGTTGAAGAATGGTATCAGCAAGGGGTGATTTTGATGAGTCATCTTTGTTGGAAATTTTTTCTAATGCATTTCTGAACCTCTTTTTTCCTCAAGAATTGAGGGAAGTAAAGGAAGAGGAGTTTGTTAATTTGAGGTAAGGTAAGATTTCTGTAAAAGAGTATGCCTTGAAGTTTCACCAATTCTTTTGATATGCTCTGGAGATGGTTTCTAGAATAAGGGATAGAATATGTAAGTTTTCTTTGGGGTTGTCTTGTTAATTGATTTTGGAGAGTAAGGTGTCTTTGTTGATCAAACACATAGATATCTCTAGATTGGTTGGGTATATGCAATATGTAGAGGAAGAGAAGAAAAAACATGCTGAGTTTAGTGACAGGCAAAAGAAGGAATTTTGGTCTTCTGAGCAAAGTTGTAGAGAATGTTGTAATTTGCCAAGGAAGAAGTGGGGGAGTTCGGATTCTTTCTCCTTGGATAGTTCTCAGTTTAGTGGGGCTCAATCAGCTCCATCTCACCCTCTTTATATATTTTGTGAGCGGTCACACCATGGGTTCTATGAGAAAGGGAAGAGCATATATTTCATTGTGGTCAAATTAACCTAATATAGTATGATTGTCATGTTAGAATGGCATCTGGGGCTAACAAGGTTCCTATTGGCTCTTCATCTGCTCCTGCACCAAAGGGTGCTGCTTCTATACCTATTTCTGCTTCTGATGCTGACACTAGCAAAAATCGGTTAGAAGCTCTTGTATCTTTTCAAGATGCTGAGGCATCCCCCAATATTGTTATTGGTATGTTAAGACTATTCTCCCATGATGTGTATTATTTACTTGCTCCGGGGTCCTTTCTTTCTTGTGTGGCCTAATTTGTGGCTGTGCATTTTGGTTTTGGTCCTGATCTTATTTATAATCCTTTTTTCTATTTCTACCCCAATAGGAGACTCTATGGTTGCTAAAAGAGTCTATAAGGAGTATGCGGTAGTTATTGGTGGTAAAGAATTATTTATAGATTTGATAGTTCAATATGGTTGACTTTGATGTCATATTGGTGATAGATTAGTTATGTTTGTGCTATATTTCTATTGATTGTTGGACCCATAGTGTCATGTTTAAATTCCCTAATGAGTTGGTTATTGTATGGGGAAGGGATTCATTAGTGCTTAAGGGTAGATTAAACTCATATCTTAGAGACCAAAGTTAATTTCAAAAGGGTGTTTGTATCATTTGGTTTGGGTTAAGGATTCTAACATAGAAGGTCCTTCTCTAGAATTCGTTCCAGTGAGAAATGAGTTTCCCAAGGTGTTCCCTGATGATCTTCCTAGTATTCCTCCTGATAGGGAAATACATTTTAGGATTGCTCTTATTTGGGACACTTTTCCTATCTCTGTCCCTCCTTATATAAAGTCTTTGGTTGAGTTGAAGAATTTTAAGAAGCAATTAATCGATCTCCCAGATAAAGGTTTCATTTATCCTAGTGTGTCTCCTTGGGGTGCTCCTGTGTTGTTCCCTTCGAATGTGCATTAATTATCGTTAGCAGAATAAGGTTACTATTAAAGAATAAGTATCTTTTTCCTAGGATCGATGATTTGTTTTTTCAACTTCAAGGTGCAAATATTTCTCTAAGATTGATCTTATGTCGGTTTATCATCAGCTTAATATTAGGGAAGTGGATATCCCTAAGACTTTCTTTAGGACCTGGTGCAGTCACTATGAGTTTATAGTTATGTCTTTTGGATTGACCAACGCCCCGATGGCATTCATTAATTTGATGAATAAGGTCTTCCATCCATTTCTGGATTTGTTTGTCTTTATTTTCATTAAGGACATCTTGGTCTAATCTAAGGATGTGGCTAATCAGGTCGATCACCTTCGTACGATGTTTGCAGACTTTTAAAGATCATTGTTTGTATGTTAAGTTCTCTAAATATGAGTTTTGGTTGAAGGCTGTGACTTTTCTTAGTCATGTTATCTCTAGTGAAGATATCATGGTGGATCCATAAAAGGTTACGGTGGTTAGGAAGTTGACTCCAACTGACATTCAGAGTTTCTTAGGTTTAGTCAGTTACTATTGGAGATTTGTGGAGAGTTTTTCGACTGCAGATTCCCCATTGACTATGTTGACCCAGAATAAATTCATGTTCTTTTGGTCGGATGCATGTGAGGATAGTTTTGAGAAGTTAAAGGATAAGTTGACTTCAACTCCGATTTTGACCCTGCCCGAGAGTAATAATGGCTTTGTAGTGTATTGTGATGCTTCTCGTGTTGGTCTTAGTTGTGTGTTTATGCAATAGGTACGTTGGTGTCCTATGCTTCTAGGTGGTTGAAGGTTCATAAGAAGAACTACCCTACTCAAAACTGAGAGTTGTTAGCGGTGGTATTTGCATTGAAGATTTGGCCCCACTATTATGGGGTTTATGTTGATATCTTTTCTGATCATAAGAGACTTCAGTATGTGTTTGCTTAGACAGAGTTTAATCTCAAGCAAAAGAGACAGCTTGAGTTGTTGAAGGACTACGATATGAGTCTCCACTACCATCCAGGTAAAGCAAACATAGTTATTGATGTTCTTAGCAAGTTATCCATGGGGAATTTAGCTCATATGGATAAGGATAAGCAGATGGTGGTGAAGGATATTCACTTTTTGGCTAGTCTTAGTATTCATCTATAATGCCCCAAAATCTGATCCCGGGATGTCATACGATGATCAAGGCTACAAGTAGCCTCAAGCTAACCCTTTAAGACTACTACTAAGTCTGAACCTTATTCAAGATAATCTAATCAAGAAATAATACTGTATTTTACAAAAAACAAAACCGAATAAACTATAGATAATGTCTGAACAACAAATATTTAAAGTTTGTAATTAAGCTCGTAGTCTGACAAGCCTCTACTACACATAAAGAACTAGATAGTCATTGGGATAGACCCCCAATTGAGTCGGACTAAATTTAAAATGATAACTCAAATACTATAAATGCTGGAAATCTGAAGAAGTAGGCCCTCAAATCATAAGGACTCACCAATTGTGGGAGCGTACATAAAGATGCTCGAACTACTCATGCTGTTGATACTGAGCACCTGAACCTACATTATAAGACAATGTAGCAGATAACAGTATATGTGGATCAGTACTTTCAGGATGTACTAAGTATATGGGGTTGTAATGTATAAGTAAACATCATTAATATTAGAAAGTAAATGCATATGGATGTATATGACTCACATAAGCTTGATTATCCAAAACATCGATATATGAAAAATCATGTATAACGAATCAAACTTGTAAGCCTAGTGGGTCATGTCAATACACTTAGTCTTATAAAAGCTTTTCTATAATTCTTTTCTTTTGAAATTTAGAAGCTTTGGGACTTAGAGACTTTGGGACTCAAGGAGTTTCTTCTAACCGACGTAAACGATCGGTGCTGACATGGAGTCCAACGTCTTGCCCACGTTCGGGAGAGTTGTTCTACACTTTCCATCAGAATAGAACCTTAAGTCCTCACTATCTTAGTCATCCTCGTAGAAGTGGGAATAATCTTAGTTATACGGTCGCACGTAGTTATGGGGCATGAGACCTTAGAATAATACCCAACTCGGTGCTAAATACTACAACCATACTTACGCTCAGAACTTTAGGAAATCCACCTTAAAATTAGCACAAAGGTTTGTAAAAAAACCAATTATGCTCTTTTCTTTTCTTTAAATCTCAAGTCATATGAACAAAGAGGATTCGTTATCTTAGCTTAGGACCCAAAAGGTCAAATCTTTATCTAAAATCTGAAAATAATGTAGTCATGGGGTGCTTATAGCACAAACAATCTTGAAGAAACATTCTCTAATTGGGATCTAATGACCCAAGCATCAAAGACCCAAACACCAATGACCCAAGCATCAAACTCATGTTAAAACATCTCAAAATTCATACTTGATAATGCAAACATTCAAAGTCATCTTAAAATCTGGAAATTTCATCACTATGCATGGAAGTATAATCATAATCATGTAATTCAACTTTTAAATCATGTGAAATATCATAATCTTGTAAATAATGATAATGGGCATAAACCCTAACTTGAAATTCATAGAAAATCATATAATTTACAGTAAATTTATATTTAAAATAAAATTTTGGGCACAAGGATGAAAGAATTATCCTTGTTCAAACCCCACATACCTAAATTGATGATCTTCGATGAGGAACTCGAATCTTGGATTCTTATTGATGTTTTGGAGATGGCTTCTTAGTGCTCTTGTATTGAGAATTCTAAATCTTGAATATCCTAGGAAGATTAATGGGGGAATTTTGGATTTTTTGGGGAGGAAGTTGATAAAATAGGGTTTTCTTTTGAGAGAAAAGTAATGAAATAAGCATAAAGTCCCTTAGCATTTAGTTAGTGAAGTGTTTTGGGTGGAGTTGGAGACCTGGGGATTGACCAGAATGACCCTATTAAACTCTAAATTAGAATAGGAAAATGACTCAAAAATCTCGATATTTGTCCTTGGTGCGACGCGCCACAATCGCACTAAGACACTGGAAAATGCTAACTGGGAACTGGTCAAACTACGTGATGCGGGGTCATCACGGTGCCCCTTTACAATGCTATTTTGGCACATGGTGCGATGCGCCATTATCGCGCTGGACCTCTGGTAATTGACCAATATGAATGTTGCCCTCTGTATAATGTGTCAATATCATAGAGGGCCACTTGAAAATTGCAATTGGGAATTTACTCTGCTCCACGATGCTCTAAGGGTCCAAATGACGATGTTTTATGATCGAAATATAAAATACACATAACTTCTTACCCGGTTATCAGATTTAGGTGACCTTATATCGTTGGAAAGACAATTCAATTTCCTACGTCATTGAAATTTCAAATCTAGAGAATACCACAAAAAATAAAAATCATCCATCTAGGAGTTATCCCTTTACATTCTAGGGACGAAATCTAGCTTGAAAAGGTACGGGGGATTACAATATCTCCCCGTTGGAAATTTTCATCATCAAATGCGGCTAGTTAAGCTGAAATTTTTAAGGAATTTGAGAATATAAGATAGCATGCACAACTGAAACAAACTGAATAACTAAATCTAAATCATTCTGAGCTTCTAAGTAATTCTGAGAGTGGATGAACTTATATGGGTACATCTATATAGATGAACATCTAATTAAAAAGGAACTATATTAAGGGAGAGCATTACCTTCGGCTGGATCTAAGTTTGTGAAGAAAAGGTAAGGGTACTTGGCTCGCATATCTATTTTGGCTTCCCAAGTAGCGCCCTCAATAGACTGATTTCATCAAAGATTTTTTACCAGGGGAACTTCTTTCTTTGTTAGTCTACGGATGTGACGATCTAAAAGGTCAACTGAATCTCTTCATATGATAGGTTTTTCTGAATATATGAGCTTTCTAAAGGAGCTACAACGGTGGAGTCACCGATACTCTTCTTAAGCATAGAGTGTGGAATACAGGACAAACTGTTGACAAGTCTGCGGGCAAGTCAAGCTCAGAAGATACTTTCCCAACATGACTCAAAATTCTATAAGGGTCAACATAGCGGGGATTAAGTTTCCCCTTCTTCCTAAATCTCTTAACCCCTTTCATGGGTGAAATCTTCAGATACACTAGATCCCAAACTTTAAAATCAACATCTCACCTCCTCACATCTGCATACGATTTTTGATTACTCTAGGATTTTTTCAATCTTTCATTAATCAACTTAACTTTATCCATAGCTTTAAACACTGCATCAGGCCCAAGCAAAGTAGCCTCTCCCTCTTCAAACTATCATTTGGGTGATCTACATCTCCTTCCATAAAGAGCTTCAAACAGAGCCATCTAAATGCTAGCATGATAACTGTTATTATAAGCAAACTCAATCAATAGCAAATGCTCATCTTAATACCTTTAAAATCCAGAGCACTTGCCTTCAACATATCTTCTATAGTTTGGATGGTCCTCTCTGCCTTACCATCTGTCTGCAGATGAAAAGCTGAATTAACATGGATTTGGGTACCAAAACCGTTCTGAAAGGCTTTCGAAAATAGGGAAGTGAACTGAATACCCCTATCTAAAATTATTGACAAGGGAACTCCATACAATTTGACTAACTCTTGGATATACAACTTAGGATAATCTTCAACTGTATAGGATGTATGAACTGGCAAGAAATACGCTGACTTAGTCAATCTATCTACAATAACCCAAATCAAATTATGATGACATCTCAATTAGGGTAAACCAGGCACAAAATCCATATTCACCTCTTCCCACTTCTAAGTAGGGATACCAATCTCTTGTAACGTACCACTGGGTCTTTGGTGTTCCACCTTAACCTATTGACAAGTTGCACACTTGGCTACAAACTTTGCTATATCTTTTTTCATACCACTCCACCAATAGATTTCCCGTAGGTTGCGATACATCTTGGTAGCACCTGGATGAATAGAATAATGTGCACCATGTGCTTTTTCCATAATTCTCTTCCTCAAATCATCAACCCAAGGAACACACAATCTACTATGGTATGTCAACACACTATTTCCCCCTTGGGAGAAAAATTTACCTTTTGATCTATTACTAACTCCTTCAGTTTAACCACACTAGAATCCATATCTTGCTTTTCCTTCACTTCCAAAACGAGGGAAGATTCAGAACTACTCTGAACGCAAATATTACCTTTAGCTGAATCAACCAACCTAACACCCAACCTAGCCAAACGAGGAACTTCTTGAGCTAATTCTTTCTTATCTTTCTCCACATGAGCAACACTGCCCATAGATAATCTACTAAGGGCATCTTCCATTTTATTGGCCTTGCCGGATGGTACAAAATACTAAAATCATAGCCTTTCAACAACTCAAACTATATTCTCTGATGGAGATTCAATTCCGTCTGAGTAAACAGATACTATAAGCTTTTGTGGTTTGTGAATACATCAACATAAACACCATACAGATAGTGTATCCAAATTTTCAAAGCAAATACCACTACAGCTAATTCAAGATTATTGGTCGGATAATTCTTTTCATAGGGCTTCAAATGTCTTGCAGCATAGGCTATGATCTTACCTCTCTTTATTAACACACAACCTATCACCATACACCACAAAACCATCGATACTATTAGGTAATGCCAACACTAGGGATGAAGTGAGTCGAGTCTTCAACTCCTAAAAACTCTTCTCGTAAGAATGTGACAACAAGAACATAACTTTTTTTAGGTCAATCAAGACATAGGAGATGCAATAGATAAGAAAACTTTAACAAAACGACAGTAATAGCCAGCTAGACCCAAGAAACTCCTAATATCTGATAGAGAGATAGGTCTAGGACAATTTCTTATGAATTTTGTCTTTTGGAGATCCACTTTAATGCCATCAGCAGAAATAATATGACTGAGAATGGCTACTGACCTTAGCCAAAATTAACCCTTGCCAAATTTAGCAAACAATTAATGATTTCTATGAGTTTACAAGACAATCCTAAAATGGTTGGCATGGTCATCTTCACTACGGGAGTATACGAGGATATCATCTATGAACACTATGATAAACGTATATAGATACTTCTTGAACACTCAATTTATGAGGTCCATAAAAGCTGCTGGAGCATTAGTTAGCCTGAAAGACATCACTAGAAACTCAAAATGACCATAGCAGGTTCTAAAGGCAGTCTTCAAAATATCACATTCCCTAACCTTAAGCTAATGATAGCCGGATCTAAGGTCTATCTTTGAGAAATAACTTTTACCTTGAAATTGATCAAATAGATCATCAATTATAGGAAAAGGATATGTGTTCTTAACTGTGACCTTATTAGCTGATGATAGTCAATGCACATATGCAAAGAATCATATTTTTTTGCATGAATAGGACGAGAGCGGCCTATGGAGAAACCCTAGGCCTTATGAAACCTTTATCTAAAAGATCTTTGAGTTTGTCCTTCAACTATTTAAGGTTTGGATGAGCCATACCATATGGAGGAATAGAAATAGGTTAAGTATCTGGGTAAAGTTCAATACCAAATTCTGTCTCTCTATCGGGAGGTACCCCAGGGAGATCTTCTTGAAAGACATCTGGAAACTCATTTACTACATTGACTGAATGAACTATCGAGGTCTCAGGCTTAGTGTCTTTAACTCAAACTAGATGATAAATTTAATCTTTAGAAATCAACTTTCAGGCCTTAAGATAAGATATGAAATGACCCTTTGGAGACACTAAATTATCGAACCACTCAAACGTTGGCTCATCTGGAAACTGAAACTTTGCCATTTAGGTGCGATAATTTATAGAAGCATAGTAGTAATAGAGAAAATCCACCCAAAAAATAATATTATCAACCATGGATAACTTTATTAGTATGCTAACATGACTCTATGAATAATAGTGATAGGACACTTTTTGTAAATTTCCTTAGAAACAACTGACTCACCTACTGAGTTAGAAACAAAGACAAGCTCGAGAATCGTTTTAGAATTTATCTCAAAATTCACAGTAACTAATGAGGTCACATAAGAAAAAAGCGACCTAGGGTCTAACAACAACTACACATCAAAATGAAAGACATAAAGAATACCAGTAATAATATCCGGGGAATCTTTCTGCTCTTGGTGTGAGGGTAAATCATAAAATTAATTTTCGCACTAACTGTCAGCAGTACTGGATGATACACCCTAAGGAGGAGCTGGGCATCCTGAAGGAGCTGGTGCACTATTAGCCTGAGTCTGGGGATGAATATCTCTATTTCCTTGCTTAGTATTTAGACACTCTCTATTTCTATGTCCTTATTTTCCATAACCAAAACAACCCTTCTGCAAGGCCAAGCAATCATCGGAATGTATTCTACCACACTAAGCACGTGGAGGATAATTAGGCTTACCACTCACTAAGCATGCATCATCAATCTATAAAGATCCATGTCTCTATTGAGCATAGAAGTCTTGTACTCCTTAACCACTAACCTAAATACACCAGTCATAAACTTACTTATACTTGACTAGGCTCAGCCATTTGATCAGGGTCATACTTAAACAATTGGTTGAACTTGACGCAATACTCCTTCACTGTTATAGAGCCCTGCCTTAAATTCATGAACTCTTCTATCTTAGCTTCCCTCATCTCAAGTGGGAAGAACTTGTCTAAGAACTCATCCTGAAATATCTGCCGAGTCATGGGAGCTACATTCTCCACTCTATTCTTCTTCCACAACACTACCCAATCATAAGCAACATCTTTCAACCTATAGAATGCGAATGCTACACTTACTTCTTCAGAAACATACATAATTTAGGTAATGTTCTTCACCTCATCTAGATAAAGTTGTGGGTTGATGTGCGAGCTTGATGCTAGCACATTTAAGGCTTTTAACTCGGAAAAATTATAAATTCTTAAGAAAATTTTTTTGTGTTTGATTCTTTTGTCTTTGATATTGTAGTAAAGTCAAGACGCAAGAAAACCAACGACAATGAAGTCAATAGAGTGAAATTGGAGAAAACAGACATCAAAGTATAGTTGATGACTTGTCTGATAAGTCGCCAGCTCTGTGATAAGTCATCAAAGTCATCGTCAGCCTTAGGCAGTGTATGGGAGTTAAATTTTAAAAGTGACAACATATGCTGATAAGCCATCAACTTTGTGATAAGTCATAAGGATTACCGTCAGCCTAAGGCAGTATTCAGAAGCTGAGTTGAAGCAGTGATGACATTCCATGATATGTCCTCAAATATTTGATAAGCCATAAGACGCATCGTCAGCTAAAGATCGCAACATATTAAATATAGAGAGGAGTTGATGACAAGTCTGAAAAGCCATCAACCCCCTAATAAGTCATCACATATTGTCATCACCTGTGTGAGAAAAAGTTGTATGCTATGATTTTCTTCCAAAATTAGGATAAGTATTTAAGGGAAATTTGAAGGTTTTCTAGGGCATCTTGAAATTCATGACATTAATCTTTTTTCTCTCTAGTTTTACGGCTTAACATCTGGAACTTATTCCAAAGGCAAAGTCACCTCTTTTCGAGCCTCTTAACTTAGAATTTAATTTTCAATTCTTTTATTTAGTTGTGGGATATTCTTCTTGAATTTGGGAAGAGAATTAATTTCTGACTACATCTTTTGTATGTTCAATCCCTTTGAATTATCAATTTAGTTATTGTTATCCTTTTTCTTTCATGTGGAACTAAAACCCACAACTAGGGTTATGGGATCTATAATTAGGTTTGTATTGTCTTAATAGTTTGTTAGGATTCGAGTGATTGTGGGAACCTCTTGATAATTCTTTTGTATTAATTATTTTTTGTAGGTTGTAAATAATGGATCTCACCTTATGTTGGCTTGCTCAAACTGAGAAATAAACTAAAGGTAGTGAATCATCAATGAGGTTTTGGGAAGGTTAAGTTCCCATCTAATGATTAATGTTGTAACAAGATTAATCAACTTGAAATAAAATCAGTGTGAACAGAAGGTTCTTAATCTCAAGAGAATTAGGGACCTCAACATCTCGATAGGTTGAGAAACACTTAGATGAACTATTAACACTGGTAATTTTGTGTTTCCCATAAGTCACGAGAATTCAATACTACAACTATTATTCAATAGAGGATTACTAATCTTAGTGATCAAAACTCTAGTTTCTTTATATTATTGATTTGAAATATTGTAGTTTAAGGTTTGAGTTCTAAAGCAAATTTAAATGTTAATAACTTTGTTCAATTAATAAAAAACCCCATTTTATATTTTTGTATCATTTGTTTGAATATAACATGTAGCTATAGTTTCAAATTCATTTATTGGCCACTCACATTGTTCCTCATGGATTCGACCCCAACTCTCAAAGTTGGGTAAATATATTGATGACGACCGCCTTTCACTAAATTAACATGTAAGTTGAGCATTACCAAAAATGGTGCCGCTGCCGGGGAACAATTTGGTGTATTGAGTTATTTTGGAATTTTAGTCTACTTGCTTGAATTCAAACTTGTAAATATTTATTTTTAGTTTTCTTTTATTTCTTGTGTTAGGTAGATTTTTATTTTAGTTTACTTATTACTATGGCATTGTGGAATGAAGATGAGCTTGGCGGTTGGAAATCTTATCTTGATGATCCATGTTCATATTGTGATGGACCTCACTTTTGGCAAGATTATAGATATGCTCCCCAGAGAGAGATGTATGCACCATCTTCATCCTACCGAGAGTATGATTGTTCTTTATATGGTGGTTAAGATGGACATTAGAGTGATTGCCCAAACGCCCTTTCCCCCTATTATGCTAACCTAAATTTTAGTTTTTTTTAAGAGTTTGATAGGTCTTATGGTCAAAAAAAGAAAGAACAAAGCACCAGAAAGAGTGGCATTAAAGCTATGTTTCAACTAATATTGGATATCCAGAAACAAACGTATGATATCGTATTTGATATGCGTTAAGAAATGAAGACAATAATTCATGAGGAAATGGATATAGAGGTCAATCATTCAAATCATTCTTCTCTATTATGTTAAGATGATATCTTGTCTATAGAATCATTTAAAATAATAGAACAGTGTGAAGATGAGGAGTAAGGACCCTATATTGATGTTGAGCTTGATGTTGAGCAACCCTCAATCATTTCCCAACCAACCAAACCAATCACGAGAGATGATTCTAAGATTGATGACATGGTGCTATAGGCAAAATAAGAAACCAAGAAAATCTCTAATAAAGACTCTAGCCCAATTCGAAGTAAAGATGTCGAGAAGGTGAATAAAAGTGAGTGTATAGTAGATTGTGTAAATTTTGAAGTAGGATTGATTGGGTCTCATTCAAAGGACTTTTCTACATAATGTTTAGATGATATCTTGTCTGTGGAATTATTTAAAATAGTAGAAGAGTATGAAGATGAGGAACAAGAATCCTATATTCTTGATTTTACATTAGACAGCAACATAAAAACACACCTCACTTTAAGGCTGAGTGGTTTACCATGCTCAATCCATTACTCGACTTCTTAATTTTTGTACTACCCCTTATGAATGAAAGAAGAAGATAGACTCTATGTTGGGGGTGAAATTCATAACCTCAAGGTGGAGGAAAAACTAAGTTGTGTCATGCCGCGACACTAAATTAGGCGCTTCTTGGGAGGCAACCCAAGGCATTTTATTATTTGTATTTGTATATGCGATTGACATCAGATCTACGGACTCATAGGGCCACAGGTATATTTCTAACTCTCTTGTTTTGGTTTGATGCATTGGGGACATTGTATGATTTTAAGTTGAGGGTAGGGCTACTTGTGGGTGTTGATGTCCTTTTGGGGTTTTTATTGTGGTGCCTCTTTGCCCTTAGTCTTGTTCCTAGTAGAGTTGGCATGTTTAGGCGTATTGTGTTTATTTTGTGATGTGTTGTGGTTAACTGGGAGAAAAATATATATCTAGGACAGTTGACATATTTTTGTTAATTTATCTAGGAATGATAAATACCTCTCCAATTGTCTATCTGGTAACTGTGTGATGTGCATCTATATGTGATTACTGTGAATCTTTTTATGGCATTAGTACTAGGTACATGATAATCACTACAAAAAATTGCATGAACCAAATGGGTAGTAGCTTGTGATGTACCTTTGTGCCATATATGTGTGAGATACTACTTAGTTTCCATTGTGTGTTAAATCCAGAACTTACCTGGTTTGTCTTGCCTTGGTTATAGGATAGCGGTTAGGAAAGGATCATAGGTCGTTGTTGATATTAGTCCACTTTTAGCCTAAATGACCTTTTATGTGTGAATAATATCCCTTGATCTTGATTTTAAGCCGGAATGCCTATTTTTTTATTATACCTATCACCTTCCCATTTGTATTACAATGAACTTGTTTTGGCCCTGGTCTTCCTTGGACATTGTACACCTTGACTTAGGAAAATTGTCTAAGCTGAGGGTTGCTATCATAGGGGTGCGTGATGTAAAGTGAGTATGAAGAAGGGTAATAAAATAAAATATGGAAGGCTGGGTATGGTAGAAAAAGAATGAGAAAAGAAAAGTTGTGAAAAAAAGAAAATGAATGAATAAAAACTGCACCCAGCTTGAATGCGCTTTAATCAACGCAGAAATAAGGTAAAGGTAAATAAGTAGGACCCCTGAAACTTTTGTAGTGCCAAGGAGGTTTAGTCACTTTAAATATCCTTACATGTCATACCAGCCCTAATCCTATATTACAAGCCGAAGAAAAGTCCTATAGTGATCTTAATTCAGTTTTCTGAAAACCTCGGTAATGAAAATTCAAACAATCCTATGGTATTGGGCATATAGTGACTGGAACTTCTTTCTGAGATTGAGTGTCAATTAATTGTCCCTGCATTGACATGCTTGAGTTCATATATATGTAAGGAGGGACTTCTTTGTTGTGAGGGAACAATGGTTATATTGCAAGTTGCTAACTTGTTTGGGTAGGTGTAACTTGTATGCATGCATGATGATTGTTGGTAGGTTGATTCCCTTTCTTGATTCCATTGTGTTATATTGTTGATCTTCTTTAAGATACACAGTTGGGTTTAAATATGCTTGAACTTGGAGAGGATAACTTGTTTTGTACTGAAATTGATGACTGACTATCGTATGTACTTCACATTCTCTTGGTTGAACATTGTGGTGCCATAATGTGCTCGTTTCTTGAGGACAAAAAATTATTTTAAGTTGAGGGTATTCATGTGTGAGCTTGATGCTTGCACATTTAAGGCTTTTAACTTAGAATAATTGTAAATTCTTAAGCAACTTTTGTCGTGTTTGATTTTTTCTCTTTGATATTGCAGTAAAGTCAAGATGCAAGAAAACCAACGACAATGAAGTCAATAGAGATAAAATTGGAGCAAACAGACATCATATTATAGTTGATGACTTGTATGATAAGTCATTAACTTTGTTATAAGTCATTAGGATTACCGTAAGCCTTAGGCAGTGTTTAGAAACTGAGTTGAAGAAGTGATGACATTTCATGATAAGTCATTAGATCTTTTACCAGCTATTAGAATCGTTGTCAGCTAAATACAGCAACATATAAAATATCGAGAGGAGTTGACGACATGTCTGATAAGACGTCAACCTCCTGATAAGTCGTCACATGTTGTCATCACCTGTGTGAGAAAAAGTTGTATGCTGTGATTTTCTTCAAAAATTAGGCTAAGTATTTGAGGAAAAGTTGAAGGTTTTCTAGGGCATCTTGAACTTCACAACAGTAATCCGTTTTCTCTCTAGTTTTAGGGCTTAACATCTGGAACTTATTCCAAAGACAAAGTCGCCTCTTTTTGGTCCTCTTAACTTAGAATTCAATTTTCAATTCTTTGATTTAGTTATGGGATATTCTTCTTGAATTTGGGAAGAGAATCAATTTCTGACTACATCTTTTTTAAGTTTAATCACTTTGTATTATGAATTCAATTATTGTAATCACTTTTACTTTCATGTGGAACTAAAACCCACAACTAGGGTTTAGGATCTATGATTAGTCCTGTATTGTCTTAATAGTTGGTTAGGGTTCGAGTGATTGTGGGAACATCTTGATAGTTCTTTTGTATTAATTATTTTTGTTGGTTGCAAACAATAGATCTCGCCTTTTGTTGATTTAATTGAAATGATAAATAAAATAAATGTAGTGAATTATCAACCTAGGTTTTGGGAAGGTTAAGTTCCCATCTAATGATTAATGTTGTAACAAGATTAATCAACTTGAAATAAAATCAGTGTGAACAGAAGGTTCTTAATCTCAAGAGAATTAGGGACCTCAACGTCTCGGTAGGTTGAGAAACACTTAGATGAACTGTCGATACTGATAATTTGGTGTTTCCCATAAGTCAAGAGAATCCAATACTTCAACTATTATTCAATGGAGGATTACTAATCATAGTGATCACAACTCTAGTTTCTCTATATCATTGATTTGAAATATTTCAGTTTAAGCTTTGAGTTCTAAGGTGAATTGAAGTGTTAATAACTTTTGTTCAATCATTAAAAACCCCCATTTTATCTTTTCGTATCATTTTTTTGAAATTAACTTGTAGCTATAGTTTCTAATTAGTTTAATTGTCACTCACATTATTCCTCGTGGATTTCACCTTGGCTCCAAAGTTTGATAAATATATTGACGACGACTGCCTTGCACTAAATTGACGTGTAAGTTGAACGTTATCATGGGTCCTCACCTTCTTTTGACCCAAAGAATTCTGGCATGTTCATTCTTATAAAGTCGCAAATTTTGGCTGTAGCTAAATCCCTATCCTATTGAGGTGGGACTGCAGCCTGGCGATTACCTTGAACATTAGTAGTCATAGCTTGGGCTAGCACCTGAAAAGTTGCCCGAAACTCTTCATGTGACATATTCTCTTTCAAAGCATCTACGGGCTGAGGTGGCTTGTTATTGTTTCTGTGGGCATTACCCCAATGAGGAGGCATTTTCTCTCATAAAAGAACATGAGTTGTAGCAGATAGAAACAATAGTAAGCACGATGGATTTTGAAAGAAAGAGAGATTTTCCTAAAACGCTCCATATCCTTTTGCTTATAGATGTGGCACACTTCACACCAATGATCAAGACTTTATTTAGCACGGCTTGTCTGACTCCCTAGGACTCTCTAAAACTGGCTCCGATATCAAGTTTTTAATGTCCCAAAATCTTATCCTAGGACATAACACGGTGCTCAATGATATGAGTAGCCTCAAGCAAACCCTTTGAGCCTGCTACTAAGTTTGAACCTTACTTCAAGGTTATCTAATCAAGAAATAATATGTATTATTCCAAAAACATAACCGAATAAACTATAGATAATGCCTGAACAACAAATACTGGAAGTCTGTAAATAAACTTATACTCTGACAAGCCTCTACTACTCATTAAGAACTAGCGAGCCATTGGGACCGATCCCCAACTAAGTCAGACTAAACTAAAAATGATAACTCAAATACTATAAAAGCTATAAATCTAAAGAAGTAGGCCATCAAATCATGAAGAGTCACCAACTGTGGGAGCGTAGATAAAGATAATTGAACTACTCATGTTGTTTATACGGAACACCTGAACCTACATTATAAGAAAATGTAGCACATAGATATATATGTGGATCAGTACTGTGAGGATGTATTGAGTATATGGGGGTGTGATGCATATGTAAACATCATCATAACTAGAAAATAAATGCATATGGATGTATATGACTCACATAAACTTGATTATCCAAAACGTCGATATATGAAAAATCATGTATAACGAATCATACTTGTATGGGCCAATACACTTAGTCTTATAAAAGCTTTTCTATCATTTTTATATTTTGAAATTTAGAAGCTTTAGGATTTAGAGACTTTAGGACACAGGGAGTTTCTTCTAACCAACGTAAACGATGTTTGCTGACATAGAGTCCAACGTCTTGCCCATGTTGGGGAGAGTTGTTCTACCCTTTCCATCATAATAGAACCTTAACTTAAGTGATCACTATCTTAGTCATACACATAGAAGTGGGAATAATCTTAGTTATATGGTGGCACATAGTTTTAGGGCATGAGACCTTGGAATCATACCCAACTCGGTGCTAAATACTATAACCATACTTACGATCAGAACTTTAGGAAATCTGCCTTAAAATTAGCACGAAGGTTTTTAAGAAAACCAATTATGATTTTTTCTTTTCTTTAAATCTCAAGTCATATGAACAAAGTGGATTCTTTATCTTAGCTTAGGATCCAAAAAGCCAAATCTTTATCTAAAATCTAAAAATAATCTAGTCATGGAGTGCTTATATCACAAACAATCTTGAAACAACAATCTCTAATTGGAGTCTAATGACCCAAGCATCAAATTTATGTTAAAACGTCTCAAAATACATACTTAATAATGCAAACATTCATTAGTCATTGTAAAATCTGGAAATTTCATTACTATGCATGTAAGTATAATCATAATCATGTATTTCAATTTTTAAATCTTGGGAAATCTTATAATCCTGCAAATAATGATAATGGGTATAAACCCTAACTTGAAATTCATATAAAATTATATAATTTGTAGTAAATTTGTATTTAAAATAAATTTTTGGGAATAAGGATGAAGAATTATGCTTGTTCGAACCCCGCATACCCAAATCAATGATATTTGATGAGAAACTGGAATCTTGGATTCCTATTAATATTTTGGAGATGGCCTCTTAGTGCTCTTGTATTGAGAATTCTAAATCTTTAATTTCCTTGGAATATTAATCGGGGAATTTTGGATTTCTTAGGGAGAAAGTTGATGAATGAGGTTTTTCTTTTGAGAGAAAAATAATGAAATAAGCATAAAGTGCCTTAGCATTTGATTAATGAAGTATTTTGGGAAGATTTGGGGCCCTGGGGATTGAACAAAATGCCCTTATTAAACTCTAAATTGGAACTGTAAAATGACCCAAAATTCTTGACTTTTCCCCGTGGTGCGATTAGCCACAATTGCGCCAAGCCACTAGAAAATGCTAATTGAGAACTAGGCAGACTCCGCAATATTGGGTCATCGCAGTACCCCTTTGCAGTGCCATTTTGTCACATGGCACAATGCATCAATATCACAGAGGGTATAAAATGACAATTGGAATTTTACATTGCTCTACGACGTGCTAAGGGTCCAAATTACGATGCTTTACAACAGGAACTTAAAATAGCCATAACTTCTTACCCGCTTATCGGATTTAGGTGAACCTTATATTATTTGAAAGCTAATTCAATTTTTTACATCATGGAAATTTCAAATCTATATAATCTCAAAAAAACTAAACATCATTTATCTTTGAGCTATTTCTTAACACTCTTGGGATTGATTCTAGCTAGAAAAGGTGCGGGGTATTGCATCATCTCATGAAAAATAAAAATGGTGGTGTGTTCATGCACCCGATATCATAGAAATCTCTTGTTGTTGAGATAAATAAAAAGCCTTGGAGATGGTAAAGGTGATTCTTGGTAGGTTGAAAAATCCTCAAAGTCGCCAAAAGTCCTATGCGGATATAAGGCATAGAGATTTGGAGTCTGATATTGGTGATGGGGTATTCTTGAAGGTATCTCTTATGAAGGAAGTCATGTAATTTATGTAGGAGGGGAAGTTGAGCTCCCATGTAATACCCTATAAGATGCTTGCTCAATTCAGCTTATGGTTGTTGTTGAAGGAGTCCAGACTTAGAAATTTCATGAAGTGTTGACAGTTAGTCATTTCCAAGGCCTGTAGACTTGGATTATTTTATTTTTGACCTTCTCGGCCTAGGAACATTGATTTTTGAGTTGATTCACAATTGGAGTAGTTAAAAATACATCTCGAGTGAGTTTTAAAATTTTCAAATGAGCTTAATGGCATGTTTAAATAAGAGAACTAGTGAGGGAACTGGGATAGGCCTGTGACGAGGGGCTTAGCCCTCTGGACTGGAGCCCATGGTATGGTGTATAGCCCGCTACTCTAGAACCTGTGGTGCGGGGATTAGCGCACTAATTTAGAGCCTGCGGCACCCCTTTCCGTTTTTCCCTACATTCGTTCCTCGATATTTAAGAGCATTTTGGTCAATTCCACTTACCTAAATTCTTCCATAACACGAAATTTAGGTCCCCAAGGAGAATTACTTTCCTTTTCAATCAGAAAATCTTTCAAGAAAACTATCCTCCACCATAAGAATAAACCCTAAACCATTCTCAAGAAATAAAGGAATTCAAGCTTCAAACTTCAAGAAATTTCCAATAATATTTATGAATTCGTCTGGTGGGGTAGGTGTGATGTTCATCCATGGGTTCCTTTTACCCATGGAGTCCAAGAATCCTTTTTTGGTTTTATATTATGAGTTTTTTATGTTTAAGTTAAAATATCTCCATGAATCCTTTGTTAATTCAATTACAGGTTATTCTTATAAGTGTTTCTCATGTGGAATGAGCCATTATATGTTTTAAATGTTGTAATCTTTACATTAAATCCCTAAGTTATGATTTTAGTCTTGTAATCTTATTATTCTCGCATGTTGTACCAATTTCGATGCTTAAGTTCATGCCTCTCATGTATTTGATGAAATGCCTGTGTTGGGTTTTGAACAATGATCCCCTACTATGGTTTTAAAGCTTTTATATGGAAACATTGTTAAGTTCGTTCAGTTCTAGTGGGTTATGAACACCGGATACCTATGTGATTTTCATAAATTTAGTTTCTCAAATATATAGACAGTTAATCCATGAATCTTATCATTATAGTTAGATATTAATATTCATTATGAGCACTATCAATTATATAATAATATTCACTTAATATTCCTTGCAACTAGGATTCTAGGTTGGAGCCCAATTAGCTTAGATTAGGGAATGCTATTTAGATAATACCTCTCACAGCCTTAGTACAGTATTTCAGTGTATTCTCAGTTCAGGTTTGCTTGACCAAGTTTACAGACCTTTAAATATTCAGTTATACAGTTTACAGTCTTTTAGATTTCAGACTTATTTCAAATTACAAATTTATGCTTGGTCTTACATTCTCTAATGTTACAGTCTTCATGAATTTATGTTAAGCTATAGCATGATATTTAGCTATCTCATATACCAGTACATTCAAAGTACTAATATCATACTCTCCTTTGAGCTATGATGTCATTTATTATAGGTTCCGACATACTGTTTCCCTACCGCAGTTAAATATCTTAGTGTAATCTAACAGCCATAGTGATGAGTCTTTATCCATCAAGGACATGTTATGTTTAATTAGCTATTTTAGTATTTTATTTTATTCAATCAGTGGTAATTAGTTGGGGTTCTATCCCATCAATACCCCAGTGCGTTTAGAGGCTTTCCAATAGTCAATCAGTCACTTTCCAATAGTATTTCAGTATTTATATTTATAAATCCTTGTCAGTTCATCTTTTGCACAAGTGTTATGTTCATATTTATGTAGTGCTCACAGCGAGTACCATATCAAGAGTTAGCTTGTGTTCACTTATGATCGTAAGCACCGTTGTTGCGATTGGGGGTAGCCTTGGGTCGTAAAAAAACATAGTATCACAGCCCAGAGTTTTAAAGTATCCTAGGGAATTTGAAAACTGCATTGAGTGGAGTCTTGCGCATGGGTGTGAATCACGCTACACTTATGGACAATAGGCTACAAGATGTTTTAGGAAAAGTTTCCCTTCTTTCAATATTCATTTTATCCTAATAAGCATGAGCTCTACTTTAACTCTCTTTCTAACTCATCCTTCATTCAATTTCTAGGCAATGCCTCTAAATAGAAATAATGGAAGAAGAAACGAGAACCCACCCGAACCACTGCCAGTTTAGGAAGATCCCCTGAATTAAAATGTCTCTCACAACAAGTTCAGAGCTACTTTTACTACCTTAGCTCATTCTGTAGCTGCTTAGAACAATCAGTGAGCACTACCCCAGCCAATCCAGTGGCAAATATAGCTAGAGTAAGGATTTGGGATTTCACATAGATGAATCCCCCTTTATATTTGGGATCCAAGTAAGTAGAGTATTCATAGGAGTTTTTTTTGATATGGTTCAAAAAACGATAGATTCTATGGGGGTCACATCGAGTTAGAGGGTAGAGTTGGATGCATATCAGTTAGAAGATGTAGCTCACTCTTGATTTAAGTAGGGGAAGGAGAATTGGGGAATTGAGCCTGGGCCTGTAGAGTGGGAGGAGTTTTCTATATCTTTTCTAGATAGGTTCTTCTCATTAGAGTTGAGGAATGATAAAGTATAGGAGTTCATCAATTTGAAGTAACATAATATGAGTGTGAAGGAATACTCACTAAAGTTCACTAAGTTAACGAGTCATGCTCCTTCAATGGTGGATGATAGTAGGCTTAGAATGAGAAACCTTATATCTGGTGTATTTGATAATATAATCGCGGAGTGTAGGACCATAATATTGATTAAGGAGTCAGATTTATCTTGACTTGTGTTTCATGTTAAGAGTATTGACAAAGAGAAGCTTAAGGAGAATAAAATAGATAATGAGAAGGCCAGGGTGAGTAGTTTTAACTTTTCTCAATAAAGGTTACAGACTGGTAACCGTTCTCAGTTTCGTTAGAATTCTTCAGCCCTAGCCCCATCTTTAACTAGTATTCCAATGCCTAAGTTTTGGAATGATAGTCAGGATAGAGCACCAGGATCTAAGTCATAAGGTAGCATGAACAATGATCGTACCAATCTACCTTGCAGAAAATATGGCAGGAATTATCAAGGTATGTATAAAGACGGTGGTGATGTATTTTAGATGTGGCAAGCTAGTGCACAGCGTTAGAGATTGCCCAATGGCTTGCCATCAGGGTCAGTGTAGTCATCCTAGAGTTCCATCTGGTCACCTGAATCAGTGGGGTGCCACTTCAAATACAACCTGTGGACATTGCTAGAACAGATTGTATGAACTCCAGTCTTGATAGGATAAGGAAAGTTCTCCTGTTGTGGTTATGGGTATGCTATAGGTCTTTCATCTTTATGTTTATGCTTTATTAATCCGCAGAGCTTCATTTTCTTTTGTGACTCCTTATGTTGCAGTCGATTTCAGTGTCAGTCCTAAATCTTTAGTTGAACCTTTCTCAGTATCTACTCTAGTAGGTAGCTTCATTGTAGCCTGGCAGTTATACAAGAACTGCTCGGTTACAATGTCCTAGAAAGTTACCTCAAATGATCCTGTGGATTTAGAGATGACTGATTTTGATGTCATTCTTAGCATAGATTGGCTCCAGTCATGTTATGCCTTTATTGATTAAACAAATAGAGTAGTTCAGTTTTCGTTTACCAATGAACTAATTATTAAATAGAGGGGCAGTACTTCAGCGCTTAGGGGTCAGATTATTTCATAGCATAAAATGGAAAATATGATATCTAAGGGGTGTGTTTACCATCTTGTTCGAGTCAAATAATCTAGTTCGGAGACTCTAAGTATCGAATTTGTTTTAGCAGTAAGGGAAATTTCAGATGTGTTTCCTAAAGATCTTCTTAAAGTTCCTCCCGAAAGGGAAATTGACTTCATAATATATCACCTTCCAGATACCCACGATATCTCTATTCCACCCTTTAGAATAGCTCCAGTTGAGCTTAAGGAGTTGAAAGATCTCTTAGATAAGAGATTCATCGGGCCTAGTATTCCCCTATGGGGCGCTCCAGTTTTATACGTGCGTAAGAAATATGGTTCTCTCCAAATGTGTATCGATTACCGTTAGTTGAACAAAGTCACAATCAAGAATAAGTACCCACTCCCCAGAATTAATGGCTTGTGTCACCAACTTCAGGGTGCCAGTTATTTCTCTAAGATAGATTCTGCTATCATCAGCTTAGAGTCAGAGAATGTAACATTCCAAATATATCTTTTAGAACTTGGTATGGTTAATTCAAACTCTTAGTTATTTTTTTTGGAAAAATGAATGCCCCTGTAGATTTCATGGACTTAATGAATAGAGAGTTCAAGCAGTACTTGGACATGTTCGTCATAGTCTTCATAAATGATATTCTTGTCAATTCCTATAGTGAGAATGATCTTGCAGACCATCTTAGAGTTGTATTACATACTCTTAGAGCTTATCAGTTGTTTGCCAAATTTAGTAAGTGCTAGTTTTTTCTAATATTAGTAGCTTTTCTTTACCATATTACATTTGGTGATGACATTAGAGTTGACCCTCAAAAGGGCAAAGTATGAGGAACTGGCCCAACCTATATCTCTATTAGATGTTAGGAGTTTCTTAGGTTTGGCTAGCTATTAAAGATGATTTATTGAAGGGTGTTATTTTATTGGATCCCTCAGGTATCGATTGACTTAGAAGAAAGTCAAGTTTCAGTGGTCAGATTCTTACGGGAAGAGTTTTTGGGAGTTGAAGACTCAGCTCACTTTTTCTCCATTATTTACTTTTCTAGATGATTCAGATGAACTTGTGGTTTACTGTGATGCTTGAAGAGTTGGTCTTGGTTTAGTTTTGATATAGAGAGGTAAGGTCATAGCCTATGCCTCTAGACAACATAATCCCCATAAAAAGAATTATCCTACCCATCATTTTGAGTTGGCAACTGCTGTGTTTGCTTTAAAAATATGGAGAAATTATCTTTATGGGGTTCATATGGATGTGTTTGTTGACCATAAGAGTTTAAAGTATGTTTTCTCGTAGAAAGATTTAAATCTTCATAAGAGAAAGTGGTTTGAGTGGTTAAAAGATTATGATGTGAGTGTGTTGTAGCATTCGGGCAAGGCCAATGTACTAGTACATGCCCTTAATAGATTTTCTATGGGTAGTGTTGCTCATATTAAGAAGGATAAGAAAAAATTAGTCCAAGAGGATTAGCAGTTTGCTAGATTAGGTATCCGGTTGGTTGATTCAACAGAAGGCAGTATATGGGTTTAGAATGGTTAAGAATCATCCTTTTTCCAAAGTAAAAGAAAAGCAAAAAAAAGATACTAGTTTGGTTAAGTTGAAGGAGGCGGTTAAAGACCAAAAGATGGAGGTTTTCTCCCAAGGGAGAGATAGTGTACTTAGTTATCATGGTAGATTATGTGTTACCTGTGATAAGGACTTGAGATAGCAAATACTTGTAGAAGCGCATGGAGCGTGATACTGTATCCATCCATGAACAACTAAGATATAATGTGACTTACGGTAAATCTATTGGTGGAGTGGTATGAAGAGGGATATTGCAGATTCTGTAGCTAAGCATTCTAATTATTATTTGTTTAAAGTTAAACCACAAAGTCCTAGTGATAAATTATAGGTGTTTAGTATCCAATCATAGAAGTGGGGATGTGTAACGCCCTGATTTTCTGATCCGAAATTCTATACGGTGCTCATAACCTCGAAGGACCATAAGCAAACCCATGACTGATATCTGTACCTGTAAACTACATAATATCTCATAAAATATGCAGAAACATGAACTGTAAGGCCATAAGGTTCAATACTGATACATATTGGAAAAACATGGTATAACAATAACAAAAAGAAACATAAATACTGAAGTCTGGACATCTAATCTGACATTTTGTCCGAAAGCCTCTAACTGAACTAAATAAGGAGTTGAAGGAACATGTCTCCAACTAACTCCATGAACTGAAAAACTAATCTGAAATATTGTAATAAAGTAATAATAATATTGTCCTCCAATGAAGAAGAGCACTGACTGCTGAAATCTGCAATGCTACTGCTGCTTTGAAACTCATGCCTCTATACCTATAGCGTCAAATAAAACAGCATAGCGCAAATACATCAATACAACTGAATGTACTGAGTATAAGAGTGAGGTAAGGGTTATATATGCATGAACAATGCTGACTGATATGAACGTGAGAATACATACATACATATGTAACTGCAACTAAACTCATGGTGATACTGACTACTGAGTCTGAATGCTGATAACATAAGTTTACAAATACTGAGATACTGAATGACTGAGTTTACTGGTATTGAGATACTGAATGACTAAGTTTACTGATATTGATATGTAATTCACTAATAAGTGAGGAACTGATATTGTATTTTTAATTACTGGGAGACTGACACTATATTACTGATAAAGGAATGATTGTTTCTGATAGTTCTAATTTTGAAGAATTAATTTGACTGACCATATATAACAGTCCTGAAACTGAGCTCATGATTACATAACTACTGAGTCTAAATACTGATGATATATATTTACTGATAACATATCATGAATGATAATTGAATTTTGATAGCTGATATATCTGATAACATGAGTTCTGATAGCTGATAGCATATATGACTGTATCTGACAGTCCTAAATCTGATGGAGCTAGCTGAGTTCTATACTGTATCTGAGTTAACTATATCTGACAGTCTGGATATCCTGAAGAACTATCTAATTTCTTTTACTGTTACTGATACTAAAACTATGGGAAGTAGTTATCTAACCGACATGCCCCAAATGCACTATAATAGATAAGCTGGGGTCCAATCTCTGCCCTGATTGGAAGGGTGTCAATACTACGCCACTGGTAAGGACAAGATGTGAGTGACCCTCATCTGGCATGTACTCTAATGAGAATTGTGGGAACCCTCATCTGACAGGTTAATCCACCTCATCTACCCTAAACTGACTGGTATTAATGTCTCAACCTATGCTGGCTACATAGTTCTAGAACGCAAGAACTGCTTCTAAGAATGACACCCTCTACTGGTAGGTGAGTTCCCATCCTTGGGTTCACTCGGTGCTGAATCCTACTCCCAATTGAATGATACTGAACTGATTATACTTAACTAATTTCCTAGTTCATACTAGAATTAACTGAACTAAACATGGACTGAGTTTATTGAGTTTCTATGACTAGCAGAACACTACTGAATTCTGTTATCTGACTAAATGCTACTGAGTTCTGTTATCTTATTGAGTTTACTAATGTTTGAAATGAATACTAAACTAAATTGTACTGATACTGAGATTTACTGAATTTGATAGACTAACAGAATATTACTGAGATTATGTAGATTACTGAGTACTGAGTAAATTTGAACTAATACTGCCTTTACGTAAGCTTTCCTGAGTCATGAGACTGACTGAAGTCTATTGAACATGGCTTCACAGAGAGTATCATGAAAACATGACATGGCTCTAGGCACACAGCTATATTTTTCGGGTACAAGTACCCACAGTAATCGATAGAAGGAAACTGACACTTCTTGACATTCTTGAATACATGATCAATATCAACCATTCATAATAAAAATTTTTGGCAATTTCATGAAGTACATGGTTAACTTAATCTTGTTCATGGTAGGAATGTATATAATCAAGATCATAATTTCATACTCTAACATCATGACATTCCAACAATATATTCATTGTACAACAATAGCATGTAAGCCATTCAAGCATGAGGTCAATGGCATGAATTCATCGTTTACACCATATTAATCCATACTACATGTTTCTTGTTTCTCTTAAACATTTAATCAAACACCTTTCATCCACAGCTTAGGCATAGGTGAAATCATAAAATTTTCACAAAGTATAAATCAACAAATTCATGGACTTCAACTTATATTTCAACATAGTTTCATGATTTCACATAAAGATCCCAACTTGGGAATCATTCAACACCAACAACATGATCATCAACGTCCAACTTACAATTTCAAGAACTCAACATAAAGTTCATATGAATAATATTACAAAATAAATTAGTTTTCATGATTCTTTAGATAACTCATGGAATTAAAAACTCAATTTAACATCATCAACATGAACATAATCATCCCAAGACAAAATATTCATGATACATAACTTAAAACTTGATTCTTGAGCTTCATGGATGAAAGGAATCCATGGATGAACACTATGCATACCTTAGTTCTTCATTTTACGAAGATCGACGGAGAGAATTTCTTGAAATTAAATCCCCAATTGCAAACCCTCTTCTTGTTATTGATGAATTTTGAGAGAAATCAAGCATATGTTACTAAATTATACGAAATCTCATGTTTGTGTATATATATAGAGGTGGAAAAGACTAAAATACCCCTAGAGAAAGAGAGAAAGATGCAACTGTCCTCGGTTGTTTTCAGGCTGATAGGCTAAAGTAAATTGATCATAACTTTTACTCCAATGTTAAAATTGGATGAAACTAATTGCATTGTAATGAATACTCAAATATCTTTCTATTGATATATATCATCTCTCACAGTTCATTATATGCAGGAAATTATGGTAGTTTAAAGTTGACTGAAATTTTTGACCTGAAATGCGCCCGGTATGCGGGAGCATTTCAAACCAGTGAGTTAGCCACTAAAATGCGCCCAAAATGCGCCTGGAATATATCCAATATGTACTAGGGACTTTCTCTATCACAACGTAACTTAAAAATCTAAAAACGGAGGTCGGGAAGGTCATCAAATAAATCCCTGAAGTTAGGAGGTCTAAAATGAGAGTAAGTGTTGAACTTGAACACTTAGCATAAATTTTTCTAAGTGTTGGAATCTCTCATGGAGCTTTATGAGCTGAATTTGATATGCAATTTTTATGGGGTCTTACAGGATGGTTAACATAGATTATGTGATAGGGTTGCCTTGCATGCGCCATCGACATATTTTGATATGGGTCATTGTAGATAGAATAACCAAATCATCTAATTTCTATCTAGTTCATACTTTTTACTCAGCAGAGGATTATGCCAGGCTCTACCTTAGGTAGTTGGTTAGGTTTTATGGGATTTTGTTGGCTATCATATCAGATAGAGGTACTCAATTTACCTCTCACTTTTGAAAGTCTTTTCAGAAGGGTCTTGGTACCTAAGTTCATCTCAGTAAAGTTTTTCATCTTCAAATAGATGGTCAAGCAGAAAGGACCATTCATACCTTAGAGGACATGTTGAGAGTTTGTGTTATTGACTTTAGAGGTAGTTGGCATGATCATTTACCTTTGATTGAGTTTTCCTATAATAACAGTTATTACTTTAATATTAGATAGATTCATTTGAGGCTCTTTATGGAAGGAGATGTAGCTCTCTTATTGGTTAGTTTGAGATAGCTGAAGCTTCTTTGATATAGACAGATGTAGTGTTTGATGCGATAGAGAAGTTCAGTTGATTTAGGAGAAGCTGAAGATAGCCCAAAGCCATTACAAATCTTATACAGATGTGAAGGGAAGAGATCTTGAGTTTGAGGTTGGTGATTTGGTTTATTTGCAAATATCACCCATGAAGGGAGTGAAGAGATTTATCAATAAGGGGAAACTCAGTCCTCATTATGTTGGCCAATATAAATGTTAAGTCATTTTGGAAAGATAGCTTATGAGCTAGAGTTGCATGCAGATTTGGCGTAAATACATCAAGTCTTTCATGTTTCCCTGTTGAAGTAATGTATTGATGATTAAGTTGTTGTTGTCCCATTAGAAAACATGGATGTTAAGGAAAGTATTTACTATGATGAAATCCCTGTTGATCCTTGAACGTCATATTCATAGACTAAGGAACAAAGAAGTTCCCTTAGTTAAGGTTCTTTGGCAAAATTAGTCCGTTGAGGGAGCCACTTGGGAAGTAGAAAAAGACATGCAAACCAAGTACCCTCATCTTTTCTCTGTGAACTCAGATTCAACTTAAGTTAATGATTGATTTTCCCCAGATTGACTTTTTTCATTCTTAGTTTCATCTATGTAATGAATCTAATGTCATTGCAATCATTATTTTTAGTCCATGAACCATGTTTTAGACTCAATAACGCAATCATGTTTTCAGTCATGCATGTTTAGTTTATGATCTAAGTTTCCCTAATGTTTTCATCTAACCTATCTCATTTAAGGATAAATTCTCCTTAGGGAGAGATATTGTAATACCCTATAATATCCTAGCTCAATTCAGCTCATAATTTATGTTAAAGGGGTCAAAGACCTAGAAATTTCACTAAGTGTTGGGACGTAGACATTTCTAAGGACCCTAGACTTTGATGATTTTATTTTTGACCTTCTCAACAGTGGAATGCCTATTTTTGAGTTGATTCATGATTGGGGTAGCTAAAAATATATCTTGGTTGAGTTTTGGAATTTTCAGACGAGCATAGGGGCATGTTTGGAAAAACAAACCAGTGAGGACACCAGGATAGGCCTGCGGTATGGGGCTTAACTTGCTGAACTGGATCCTATGGCTTGGAGATAAGCCCACTACTCTGGAGCCCGCGACGTGGGACTTAGCCCACCAATCTAGCGCCTACGGCACCTCCTCCTCTTTTTGTCCAACTTTTATTCCTCATTATTTAAGGGAATTTGGGTCAATTCCCCTCACCCAAACTTGTCCATAACATGAAATTTAGGTCCCTAAGGAGCATTATTTTCCCCTTTATTCTTAAAATAGCTCAAGAAAACCATCTTCCACCTCAAGAAGAAACCCTAACCCATTCTCATGGAATTATGGAATTAAAACTTTAAACCTCAAGAAATTCCCAAGAATCTTTTTGAATTCATCTAGTAAGGGATGTGTAATGTTCATCCATGGGTTCCTTTTACCCTTGGAGTCTAAGAATTCATTTTTGGTTTTAAAGTATGAGGTTTTCATGTTTAAGTTGAAATATCTCCATGAATCTTTTGTTAATTCAGTTACAAGTTATGCTTATAAGTATTTTTCAAGTGGGGTGAGCCATTACATGTTTAAATGTTCTAATATTCATGTTAAATCCTCAAGTTATGATTTTATTCAAGTAATCATGATATGCTCGCATGCTTCACCCATTCCCATGCTTAAGTTTATGACTCTCATTTATTTGATGAAATGCCTACGTTTTGGGTTTTGAATAATGATCCCCTACTATGGTTTTAAAGCTTTTATGTGGTATTATTGTTAATTTCATTCAGCACTGATGGGTTATGAACGCATGATACCTATGTGTTTTACATAATTTCAATTTTTCAAATGTATAGACAGTTAATCCATGAATCCTATCAGTATACCTAGATATTCATATTTATGTTGAGCACTATCAGTTATATAATAACATTCTTTTGAGTTTAGTTTAGTCCAGTACTAGTGTCAGTTCAGTTGGAAGTAGGATTTAGCACCAAGCTAACCTTGGGATGGGAGCTCACCCCCTAGTTAGGAATAGGTCCTTAGTAGTAATCTATAAGCTCCAGAACTATGTAGCCAGTGTAGGATTACGAGATATCACAAAACAGTTTAGGACTGACAGTCTCTAAGGGGTAACCAACCAATTTAGGACTAACTCCCTAGTCCTTTGGGACATCATATAACTAGATCCACACAAGCAGTGTTAGCATCCATGGCATGGTACCAACACCCCTCCAACTGGGGTAATAGGTTGGACCATAATTAATTCAGATTGGGGAATATCGGTTAGATGATACCTCCCACAATCTCAGTACAGTATTTCAGTGTATTCTCAGTTCAAGTATGCTTGACCAAGTGTACAGACTTTCAGTGATTCACTTTACAATTTATAGTCTTTCATATTTAAAACTTATTTTAGATTAAAGATTTATGCTTGGTCTTGCATTCTCAAATACTATAGTTTTCAAGCATCTATGTTTAGTTATCACATTCTATTCAGTTAGTCCTCATTTCATATGCATAGTACTCCATGTATATCAGCCTAACCTCATCTCATAAACCAGTATATTCAAAGTACTAACCACATACTTTTCTTTGTGCTATGATGTCTTTTATCATTGGTTTGAACATACAGTTTCCTAACCATAGTTAGATCACTCAGTGTAATCTAGCATCTATAGTAGTGAGTCCTCATCCATCAAGGACATCTTATGTTTATCCAATTATTTCAGTATTTTATTTTTTTTAGTCAGTCAGATTTAGAAAAGGATCTGTCCCATCAATTTCTTAGTCAGTTTATAGGCTTTTAGATATTTAGATAGTCAGTCTATCACTTTTTAGTTTTATATTAGATGTTTCATACTTATGATTTATTTGGCATTTTAGTATTCAGATTTATATTTCCTTCTCAGTTTATCTTTCTCATAGGTGTTATGTTCATTCTAATTAGTCCTCACAATAGGTACCAGCTCATGGGTTAGCTTGTGGTTATTTGTGATCGTAAGCATCATTGTTGTGAATAAGAGGTAGCCTTAAGTCATGACACTATGGTATGTTGGTTCATATTTTATTGTAAAGAGGGTTTGTAATGATTCCTATGAGTTGGAGTTTCCATCTAGTTTGAGCTTCATCCAACTGGTATTCCATATGTTCATATTGTAGAAGTTTATTGGTGACCTTTCATTGGTTTTTCCCATGAAGGATAATGGTGTGTCGGACTATTTGACCTATGAGAAGGTCCTTGGGAGGATCTTGGATTGGCAGGTTTATTAGTTGCAAGTGAAATAGGTAGCTTTGATCAAGGCTATAAGGAGGAATCAAAAGTCTGAAGAAGCTACTTGGGAGGCAGAAGAGGACATAAAATCCAAGTATCCACATTTATTCCATCTAGAAAACTCATGCTTGAGGTATGTGTTAATATTCTTAACTTGATTTATGTTATTGATAGGCCATTTGTTCAAGTCCCTAAATTTTGAATTAACCAAGTTTTTTGATAGACAATGGGTTTGAGTCGCAAGGTCAGTTAAATGAATGGTTGATTGATAATGATCATGGCATGTGTCTTATCCTTGTTGTATGTGTCTATGTTCTAACTTGGTTAAAAGTTAGTTTGATGTGTAATAGTTTGTTAACTCTTGCTTGTGCTTGCCTTACCCGTCTTTCAAGGACAAATGATCTAATTGGGGGAGAATTGAAATACCTAGGCTTTCAACCATTAGAAGAACTTTGTGGGTTGAAGTTTCTTATCAGGATACATCTCATGAGTATTAGTCATATCCTAGAATAGGACCTAAGGTCCTCTCTTATATGTTTATTAGTGTTTTAGGTGCATTCTGTTAAAGGTAGGGTTTAGCCTCTCCCAAGTTATATGTTAGGGTACGGGTTGTATGTTGCCTCATCGTATTATAATTGAGGTCTTAGCCAAAGCATTCAACTTGGGTATAGGTTATAGGGCACCAATCAATTTCTAAGGTAAGATTATACATGTGTAGTCATATCTTGGACAGTTTAGGGGTCTATGGTGAGGCCTAGGGTATGAGTTAGGGTACCACTCGTACCCCAGGGTACAGTTTAGATATGGGAATTGTACCCTCCTGGGAGTGCATTTTCCGCTTTTAAGCTGAGGACTTTATGGATATTTCCCACCTCAAAATCCTTATGTCCCTTTAATATATAAAATTTTATGGCTTCTCATAACATATTTTGGAAGATCAAAACTCACCAAAAACACTCCTAAATATTCTCTCAACTTCTCTTACAAGATTGAAGCTAGGGTTTATCAAAGAGGAATGTTGAGACTTGAGAACCAAGAATCTCTTCATGAATCATCTTGTATAAGGAATCTGACTCTTCCCCTATTTTTATTTCTCAAATATCATGAAATCTAAACTTTTTTATGAATCATTAAGGGTGGTTTTTGAAACAATTATTGAGGGTTTTAGTATATAGTGATGGGTAATGTTTACTCTTGTTTAAACTTGTGGCTTTATATGTTTGTGGTTATGATTGGCACATGTGGGTACTTATTGATTGTGGTTTAACAAGTGGGTCATGATTAACTCTACTATTAATGTTTAGCACTTGGGTTTTGGTCATGGTAAATGTATGCCCTCAAGGTGCTGGTGAAAATATGTACTAGAAATAAATAGTTACATGTTGATGGTGATTTGAACAAAGGTAATGGGTTAATGAGTAAGAATGATTAGTAAATGACGTTGTAAAGGCCTTATTGGCCCTTTAATTATTTAATTGGTAACCTTGATGGTTGGTTTGGTTAAAAAGGGGTTTGAGTCCCTATGCATAAAATTGAATTGTGTTTGAGCAAAAGTTTGGTGTAAGAATGCTAATGAATGGTTTGATAAAGATCTTGATGACCACAACTTGACTTGAATGGTAGTTGAAATTAATGTATTATCCTATTAAAGTGATTGATTAATAAATAGTTCATAAAGACCTTGTGGTCATGTATGGTGTTGAATTGTGGCCATGATGGATTAAAATGGCCAAGTTGATTAAAATTCTTAAATCTTGATTAAGTGGATGTGAAGACATGGACAAAGGGTTAGAGTCCCAATGTCAACTAGTAACGGACAAGATGGCTTCTGGTTAGAGTCCACTTGCATAATGAGATGCCTTGTCATTTGAGTTCACTTGTTTTCTAAGATGGCTTGTGGTTAGAGTCCACTTTTCTAATAAAATGGCTTGTGGTTATAGTCTGCTTATACAACAAAAGGCTTGTAGTTAGAGTCCACTTGCATAATAAGATGGTTTGGTGTTAGTGTCCTCTTTCTAGATATAATCTATACTGGTGGAAGGTTAGAGCCCTCCACTTCATAGTTCATGATCTGATGCCTTGAAATGTATGATATGGCTTTGTTATCTCTAATCCCTCTATGTATTTACATATATTTCCATGTATAAGTGTATGAATGTGGTGGTTTATGATGGTTTGACTTGGTATTGAATAATGACACTATTTTATCCTTACCCTTGTTTTACGTGATTGTGCTCAAATCACTAACCATTTTCGGATGCTGTGTCCCCACGTAACATAGGGGCCGAATCTTCTTCTACTATTCCTGTGCAGTGACCATGTGTTTGTGAGGGTCATTTGTTGATGTGAAGTGGTGAGTTTCCATACTCTTGAAGGCATACATTTTATAGTTTTTCTATCTTATGTCATAAACTTGTATTAGATTTAATTTTGGCTATTTTTGGGGGCTTGTCCCAACATATTATAGACAACGGATTGGTAGAGGCTTGTGGATGACTGTGGACTAGGGTAAATTGGATTTTAAATGTTGACATTAATAAATGGCTGGACTTTCTTATGTTATGATTATTAGCTTTATTTCTGCTATCTTGATTGTATGTTTGGAGTTCGTTCGATGCTTGTTGATTGATGCGACGGTTAGGTTGGGTTAACAGAGTGATCTTTGGTCCTTGTTCGACTTAAGATTCCCGTACGACAAGTTCCGATTTTGAGTTGTGTCAGAAACTGCCAACAGATCTCCAAAGAAAAAGTAGATATATACAAAACATAAATAGAATGAAAATTCCACTCATGTGTTCAGCATCCATATTAGACAACTAAAAAGTTAATAAGGATAAAACATCCTATTCACGTCCAAGAGACTGACATAATAAGACTAGGGAAATAACAACAATGAACAATCCTATTCCAGTCAAATTTATGAATCTCGCTACTATACCGATAACACTAGCCAATATGCAAAGTACAAATGGAAGGAAGATACATATAAATGTATAAGGCTACAAATGGAAGGAAGATACATATAAATGTATAAGGCCAAGGAATGAGTATACAATATGAACAATTGAAGGGGGGATATATGGTTGTTCCATAGCTACATATAGCTAGGTATATTTCAAAGCCGACCCACATTCATCTAGAATCTGTAAATTAAAATAAAACAATAAGATAATAAAGATATCAAAATAATACAATTAAACCTAAACTTTACACAAGAAGTTCTTCAAATTCTACCGACATTCATCTACGACCTGTAAACTATAAAAAAAATATAATAGCGATCACAAAAATTGGATTTTGATCCAATTAATTCTAGTCTGAGCCAAAATTTTGACCCTAAAAAATAATTTTGAATGAAAACAAAGAAGATATAGATACACACATATCGAATTCTATTATACTGACAAAAACAGTGAAGAAGTTGAGAGTTAGAAAATGAAGCATCCACCATCTAGACTTGCTATAGAATAAGTTAGATAAGCATCAATCATATTCTCCCAATAGGCAAATGTTCTCTAGTTTAACGTACATCTCAATGTTTATAGAAGTATTTTATTAATAAAGTCCTATTTTAGGAGTATTTTTCTAATTGAACAGTAAAAAGGAAAATATTAATTAATTCTCCTACCATATATTTTTGGAGTCCATACATTTTAGGAAGTCTAGTAGAAAGAAAAATATTAATTAATTCTCCTACCATATATTTTAGGAGTCTATATATTTTAAGAAGTCTAGTTAATATAATAAAAAATAATTAAATAATAAATAAAAAAATAGTGAAAAGACTGTTTTGTCTAAAGAAGAGTCTTTTAATGAAGGGTAAAAAGTTTAAATCACTTTTCTAAGGGCCTTC
The DNA here is from genome assembly GCF_002878395.1 of Capsicum annuum. Lineage (NCBI taxonomy): Eukaryota > Viridiplantae > Streptophyta > Magnoliopsida > Solanales > Solanaceae > Capsicum > Capsicum annuum. Next base: position 169,213,345 of record NC_061114.1, on the reverse strand, counting down.
ACACTTTTAATATTTTATAGATATAAATATAGATTATAGATTATAGAATAAATATAAATTATAGATATAGATGTTATGTTGTGAGTGGGATACCAAAGCAAATTCTAATTTTCCTAATTAATATCCTAATTTACACTTAAAAATATAGAAAGCATATGATGTTAGCATTCATTTTTTTAAAACTAAAAAAGGTCATATTTCAAAACTGAAATGTTATCCTTTTAAAAGTCTTGTTAGATATTGTTACAACATGTATTTTATTTCCTTTCTTTTTGGTTCCACATAAATTCTCGTTCCACAATTCATACATAATTCCTTTTTAGTTCTTTCATTGTAGGAGTCTTTTTATAGTAGGAAAATATTAATTGATTCCTTCCTATATATTTTAGGAGTTTAGTCAACATTATAAAAATAATTATATAAAATTAGATGAAAAAAAGTAAAAAGTCGATTTTGTCCAAAGCAAAGACTTTTAATCAAGAGAAAAAATTTCAAATAACATTTCTAAGGGTCTTCACACTTTTAATATTATATATATATATATATATATATATATATGTATGTATGTATGTATAAAGTCAACTCAAGATATAGCCTAAATCATCATTTCTTCACCTTTAAGGCCTCTTTATAATCCTATTAGGATCTAGTACTATCGTACTCAGGATTTCTAATATATGTCTAAACATGAGATAAACATGTGTGATAACTCAATTATAAGATAGAAGAGGCCGGAAACGTACCTCAAATCTCAATACCAAAATATTGACTAATTTGTCATAAACTAGCCATAATAATAATCATAACAATGATAATAACAATATCAATAATAGTGCGAGTAACCTACTATTATAGAAAACCAAATACCTAGTCGGGACTATGTGTACCCCCATCGCCCCAGGCTAGGAAGGGCAATCAACATAAACCAACACTAGGCATAATCTTCGACCATATCTAACCAATTGTCCCATACTAGCTGATAGACATAGGTGCATAATAGTGATAGGCAATGTGGATACCATAATGAATGTAACAAAATCTACAAGACCATAATCATCAGCCTCATAATCAACCTCTAGCATTTCTGAGTATATAATCATTACAACATCCTCCGGCCTTGCCAGGTGTTAGAATCACCATCACAATATCCTCCGGCGTTGCCGTGTATCATCACATCATCATAATATTCTCTATACTTGTTGGGTATCAATATAATCATCATAATATCTAAACCAAAGTCATATAATAGAGGAAAAGCCCACGAGGGCTAAAGTAAAGTGCAAGCCCCACACGAGCTAAAGTAAATAGCTATTAAAAGTGAAGCAAGGTAGACTATATTTCCATAATTCATCATTTCATCATGAATATCACATCCTTAGTAAGTGTATATATATTAGGTGCACAGACTCAAGTCATGGCTAAAAGTGTCTAAATCAATAAGTTTGCGCCCGAAGTAAACTTCGGGGCTAAATCTCTATAAAAGTGTAGAAAGATCGGAATATCTCAAAACTTGAGTAAAGAATAGTGTCAAATCATGGAGAAGAGTATATCTCAATCAAATCATTAAAAACATCATTATTAACCTCCTTTACATATTTAACTAATTCATTAAGTTAAGCAGCTTTTATTTGAAGAAATTCATTTTAAGGTGAAAAGTGGAATTTATCCCTTAGTTAGTGGCAACAAAAATAAGATTATAATCTAATTGAAATCATCGATGTAACAATCATAAATGTATTAGATCTATGCATGTCATTACCAGTATTCAACTATCATAATCATAAACATCATACCGTATTTTCCTCCATACTATACAAGAGAGATATGTATATAAACATATATATATATATATATATATATATATATTTATAAGCTACAACCTTATACTTGACAAGAATAATTACTTCACGGATATTCAACTCATATCATAGCACGTTCTTTGGCTACATAATGTGTCCGAAATAATCATAATATCATAATTGCGACTTTAGGCCCACACACGTATCCGGAACTCATATCAATATTTTATAATCCATCTCATATCAATAAGGAATAGCATAACTATGAGGTACAATATATCTATAAGTCGTAAAGCATATTTGTAATCATCCACATCAAGGAGCCATAATATAATAAGGCATCTCACATCAAGAAGATATAACATATTACTAGGCCATAAATCATAAATATGAGGAATATTATCTCTATAGGACAATTATCATATCCAATAGGAATAGCATCGCTAAAGGATTAGTATCACATCTATGAGATAGCAACTTTAATGTTCCAATAGCACATCTAAAGTGTAATAGAATCTCTAATGGCACAATATCACATATTAAGAGAAAATGGCATCTCTAATGGCCAAATATAATTTCTATAAGGAAATCATGGAAATGAGCCATTTAATCATTATCCATGGAAAATACTATCACAATCCACTAAGCCACCAAGTAATCTTATTCTAAAGACTCAATAATCGCAACTAAGCCTAGTATCCACAAAGCTAACACAAGTGTTGGCCTAAGTGGGCCAGACAATACTATTTCTAATCCTTGATTTCCATTTTTAAGAAAACTATGCCTCAAACTAGGCTAAGGTATCCAACTCAACTTATATATGTCAAGTAAGCCACAACTAATCCTAAGATAGGAACTTCATCTCGAAACATGGGCATTTATGCTAATTCTACCCAAATTATGATTTCAAGATCACTAGACTAGCCTAACTTAGGTAAATCCTACTAACCTTGACTCCACCACACAAACCATATTCTGAACCTAGCATCATATCATATCATATCAATCCTACAATTCATCTCAGCTCTAGGGAGAAGATAATAGAATTCTAAAAGGGGTATAAACATACCACCAAACGGGTCCAAAACCCTCTTTTAATCCCTAAACAACAATAATCAAGCCAAAGTTATTCTAGTAATAATCAAGACTAACAATCACATTCACATGCAATACATAGCATACATCATTTATGGAGAAGAGTAGACAGAAGCCAACCTCAATACAAACCATAAAATCTTGCACCATTCACCATATGTTTATCTTCACTTCACAATCCCTAAAATGTCATCACACTATCAAAATCATAATCTACCTATCAATATGAGTCTAACAACACCCATACTGTACTATTTTGCCTTGGGTCCCAAAATGATAGAAAAAACCCCTAAGTGGGTCCCACTTATAGAAAATACATTTCCAAGGTCAACCCAACATTCATACATGAACAATAAATCATAAACCTAAAGAAATAGGTGAAAAGAAAGATAATTTAGGAATAAAATCAATCCCTAAGCTAAATTAGGTTTTTGGTTCCAAACTAAGAAATCCAAGCATGAATTTAAAGGATTCTTACCTTCAATTAAAAGATATTCATCATAGATGATAATTAAGCCTCCAGGACACCCTCAATACTTAATTTTGAGTTACCACACTTATTTTGGGTTTTTGTTCTCAAGGTTGAAGGGATAATGACCCAAATCATAACCATGATGTCTTTTTACAGACCCCCAAGCAAAGAGATTCAACGATCGCCTCAATGGACTATAATTGCGCAAATAGCAACCATCATAGGGCATACATCATGATTTCTCTACCTCTTTCCATCTTAGACAACAACACGTTTTGGCTAATGCCTCAAGGCTCATTCAGAATCTGATTTTCACAAATGAACTTTGTAAACACACTAAATTCGACATTTTTGATACATTAGCATAATTATATTTTCAATACGAGATTATTTCGACAAAATGTGGGTCTCATACCTAAGCTTTCAAATTTTCAACATTTCAACCAATTGGTCAAAATGATTTTTGCCTCATTGGGATCCAAACCAAAGGTCTAAATAGCAAAAAATCAATATTTCAAAGCTGTTGGCATAGTCAAAATTTGCATCCTAGATCATTTTGCTGAAGTTTTTGCCCGGTGGCTATTTAGAACTAGTGAAGACATCTAAATAAGAAATTGGCTATAAAAAAACAAATGAACCACACGGTAACTTAATCGTTGTTCCAAGAAAGTCATAAATGAATTGGGGTATCTACGGAGAAGCCCTAACAACGAAGATAAGTGTGAATATAAGAAATAACCTAAAGGGTCATTATATTATCTAAGAGAATTGGTTGCATTGTATGGAGTCCTATTGACCATTATCTCAAACAGAGGTACCTAGTTTAGCTCTTATTTTGGGAAGAATTTTCATCAGGGTCTTGGTACACAATTTCATCTCAGGATCACTTTTCACCCAAAGACAGATGGTCAGGTAGAGTGGACTATAAAAACTTTAGAAGACATATTGAGGTCTTGTGCAATTGATTTCAAGGGCAGTTGGGATGATTACTTTCCTTTGATTGAGTTTGTCCATAATAACAGTTACCACTCCAATATTCAGATGGTTCTGTCTGAGGCTTTTTATAGTAGGATGTGCAAATATCCTATTGGCTAGTTTAAGGTTGATGAGGTTGCATTGATAAGGGAAAATTTAGTGTATGAGGCAATGGAGAAGGTTCAACTTGTTAGAGAAGGTTGTAAATAACTTAAACACAAAAGAAAACCTATGTATGTGTAAGGAGAAGGGAGCTAGAGTTTTATGTTGGTGATTTTGTTTACTTGAAAGCCATTAAAGGGGTGAAAAGGTTTGGTAAGAAAGGGAAGTTCAATCCCCACTATTTTGGTCACTATAATATTTTGAGTAAGTATAGGAAAGTAGCCTATGAGTTAGAGTTGCCTGCGGAGTTAGCATTAGTGCACCAGTGTTCCATGTTTCCTTATTAAAGAAGTGCATTGTGGATCCAACTTTAGTAGTCCCTTTAGAAAAGGTTGGTGTTGAAAAAAGTCTCTCCTATAAACATCTCCCAATTGAGATCCTTGATCATCAGATTTGTAAGTTGACGTATAAGGAGGTTGCCTTAGTAAAGGTTCTGTGGAGAAACCAGATAGCTGAAATAGATACTTGGGAAGCAGAGGCAGATATGTTGACCAAGTACTCTAACTTTTCCCTTCGAACTTAGTCCCAACTTGAGGTAATAATTTTACGTAATTAAGTAATTAATTCTTTCATTTCTATCTCAACCATCTATCTATTTTCACATCATAACACTAATAGATGAGTTTAGTTCATTCCATACATAATTCATAAATTCAGATATCAGCTTATAAGTTTTCAGTGCAAAATCTCAACTTTTTCCAAGTATTTTAGCTTGGTCTATTTCATTCAAGGATGAATGATCACAAAGGGGAGAGGTTGTAATACCCTAAGTGTTCAAGATCTAGACCCACAATGGATAGGCCACTAACATACCTTATCGATTTCACTAGTCTTTCCTTAATCCAATTTCAGGGTCAGAAGTTACAAAAAACTTCCTAAGAGCCTATCAAACTAACAAAAACAATAACTCGGGCAACAAGTTGTTACCGGACGTAATTAGTCAGGACATATAAGTCGGTTCCGCTCTTATAAGGGTGCTAGATTTTTTCCCAGAGACAAAAAGTCCAGCTCATATTTCATTATGAGTCATAACAAGTCATTGTATAGACCTATTGTCACACCAGTAAGAAATTCAAAAATCGAGTCTCAGATCATGACTACTCATAATTACTCATGATTAGACCTAATTAGTTGTTAGAAAGGGAGTTATTACCTTAAAAAAAAGGGCCCAGACCTCAAGGCCTTAGGTCAGGACTCAGACCATGACTCGTGATAAGTTGTAATGATTTATTCGGTAAGCTGTGACAACTAGAACCAGAAATCCATGTATGATTTTAAAAGGGTTTTTTTGTAAATACCTATATTTTAATCCCAAACCCAGATTGTTTAGGCACTCCAATATTAGTTATTGAGGGAATAAAGTTATCCTAACACTCCATAAAATAAAAAAAACATTACACTTAGCAAAAATAAAGTGATTCTCTTTTTCTCCAAAGCAAACTAGTGTTCTCCAAGTTCAAGCACAAGTTCAAAGAAATTCCCCCAGGTATTAACAGGTATATGGGATTTCATCAATGGGTCCCTTCTACCCATTGAGTCCCAATAACTCTTAAATTTTAAAAAATAATTCTCTTATCCTTTAATTGGGTTCTAAATCAAATTTGAGTTTCGTTACTCTCCGCAGTTTATATGTGTAACCAAATCTTGAGTATATGTTTTCCTTGAGATAAGTGATTTCCTCAAGTTCAAATCATGAATTTCCCTATCATGAGAAGTTATTGATATTTTTGGTTTTAAATTGTGAAATACCTTTTAACGATCTTTGTAAATGTCATCATATTTAGTTGCATTAGTCATAGCTGGTGGGTTATGAACACCCGATACCTAGATAGTCATGCATATATTAGTTTTCAAGTTATGAGCCATTCAAATCATATTTATATTGCTAAACTTAGAATATTATCATGTAGTCAGATCATGTTTAGAAGTTATCAGTAATGAGTGTTAGTTCAGTTAGATGTAGTACTGAGCACCGAGTGAACGTAGGGATAGAGACTCACCCGCTAGTTGAGGATTGAGACCTTTAGTTGATGCCCCTAAGTTCCAAGACTACGGTTCCAGCATAGGTTTGAGGGGTCACCCTCCAGTTTAGGACTGATACCCTATTCATTTAGGAAATCATTTTGGGTCTACACCATACAGTGTTGGTACCCTAGGCAAGATACGTACACCCTTCCAACTGGGATTACTTGTTGGACCTTGATTAGCTCAAATTGGGGTATGTCGGTTAGTATTAGTTCCCATAATCCTCAATAAAATTTTTGTATATTTTAATTTTAGTTTAGCTGGACCAAGTGTTCAGTATTCAGTTATTCAGTCTATCAAACACATGTTTATACTCGGTCTTGTATTTAGTTCATATTTTCATGTATCCATGCCTAGCTTTTATATTAGTTAGTTTTACCATCTTGAATAATCAGTACATTTAAAGTACTGATCACGTACTTCTTTGTGCTATATTTTCTCATAATATAAGTTTGGAATCGGTACCCAAAATGCACTTGGTGCATTCCTATTCCACTTAGTTATAACCTTTGTGAGTCATCATAAGTCAAGGACTAGATATCATTTATTTTTTCCAAGATTTTACATTATTTAAGTCTGTTAGATTTAGTTGGGACCTTTTCCAATGGCTCATCATGATTAAGAATCTTTCAAACAGACAAACAGTCAGACATATTTTTAGTTTCATTGATTATTTTAGACAGTGTTAATCTTGACTTTGTCATTATTGGACATCAGTTTATTTATGTTACCTTCCACTCAGTATTTTGTTACTTTTCTTCAGTAATATATCTTATGATAGGCCATGGGTTATCTTGGGGTGACTTGTGACTCTATGGACCATGTGACGATCGGGGGAGTCTTGGGTTATGGCATCCACCCTAGAGCTAGTCAAACAAATCGTTGATACTAGGCATAGGATACGTATTTTTCACACACCTTATTCAATTATCTTAATACACATATGCATAGAGCCAACTTTTTTCTTCATAAATAGAACTAGGGCAGCCCAAGGTGATACACTCGGTCTAATAAAGCCCAACCCAAAATATTTTGAAGTTGACTATTTAACTCTTTTACCTCAGCAGGATCCATGTACAACCCTAGATATAGGTTGGATGCATAGTTTAAGATCAATAATAAATTCTATATCATGCTTAGAAGGAAGACTAAGTAGGTCACTAAGAAATATATTAGGAAATATGTGAACAACAGGGATGGATTCAAGTGATGGACTCTCAGTACTAATATCCTGAACATATAAAAAATTGACTCGCAACTCCTAAATATCAGTCTTCTAGTATGAATGAAGAAATAATCCCTATTAAAACATGACTAATAGATCCCAACCATAGAATTAGGTGTACACCACGAAAGTCTAAGGTAATGGTCTTAGCAAAATAATCAAAGCCCGCATAGTTATGAGAAAGCCAATCCATGCCTAGAATTACATCAAAATCTACCATATCTAGGATAGTAAGATCAATCTAAGTATCAAACTCCCAAATTATCAGCAAACAATATCTATATACTCGATCACTTACTAAAGAATTTCCCGCAAGGGTAGCGACATATAATGGCAGAGATAAAGACTCTGAACATAAGCCTAGTTGTGATGCACAATAAGTGGAAGCATATGAAAATGTGGAAACGAGATCAAAAAATATAGAAGTTGGTTGATGGCATATGGAAATTGTACATGTGATCACAGGATCTCAAGCCTCGCCTCTACTCTACCTGTTATAGCATACAAATGACCTTATCCACTATAACACTAGGTGTGTACCCTAGAACTTATCCTATCTCCCTATGGAACACCTCAATAACCCTAGCGGCAACCTCACAACCTTGTTCACTACCTCTAGCTAGCGGCGCCACTAATTTGAGTAGGTGTGTATTCTAAACAAAAGTTTCAATCATCTTATGGTGGGGACACTAATGAGTAAAGTAACCAATAACCACACAATCATAACATTCCTCGGGCACCCTACTCTATCTAAACGGTCCAGCGGGTTTTAAATGATGACCCCAACTCTATGATCCTTACTGAATACCCCTCTATAGCTAACTGCTACTCAAACCTATAAAATTACTATAACCAAGCTGACCTTGTCTGATATCTAAAACGATGATTGAACTGGCTGACTAGGCTAACCCTGATGCTGCTGTTGGGTGTACCCATGGAGAAATCCTCATTCTATGAACTATGAAATATTATGGCTCCCACTGTAACTACCCTGTTAACTAGGCCTCTTTTTGCTACCCTTTTGGACCTCATGATCCATCTACTCTTTAGAATAATCATGCTTAAAATCTCAGAGAAAAACTTTCCTAAAGTCACCAAACTTTGTGTAGACCTATGAAGTAGTAATCTTAATCCCCTGATAAAGAATTCAATCAGCTCATACTATATAAGTAGAATCATAGTGGTGTGTCTGAATAACTTACGGAATCTATCCTTATACTTAGCCAAAGACATAAATTCTTATCTTTGAGCAAAAATCTCATCCCAAATACTCTTATGCATATTATAAGGCATATACTTCAATAAGAAAGCGTCGAAAAACTGAGTACAAGTCACTGACGGAGCACCAACTACCCAGAATCAAGATAACCTCTCTATTACCTCCTTAATGTTGTGTCTAGCTGACAAACAAGAATGCATATTCCACATGACTTAACAAACACCTAATTATGGAACCTTTCCTTGTAACTGGATATAAACTTATAAGCATCCTCTCTTGGGGTAATGAAAAAACCTAAGTGTACTGAATCTCAAAATTAGGCCATCATCTTCTTCTCCTCTAAAGACATAATTGGTTGGACTACTGTCGGCTGTGGGACAACTGGCGCTTGTGGAACCTCTACCCTATGTACCACTATTGCAGTTTGTGTTGCTATATCAACACAACTTGTATTACTGCCTGATCCCCCTCAGTCGACGAACCACCAAATAACCCCAATAACTATACCATTATATCCCAAAGGACTGAAGAGAATATTTACCCGATTGGAGCCTGGGCTACCTCCTATCCTACCTATTATTGTGGTAAAGGAATACCTAGAACTTTGTCAGTGTCATGATTAATGACAAGACAAGGTGATAGATCTTTTTCCTGATCTCAAACAGGTATTGCTTCTTTGTCCTGCCCTCGATCTATGGGTTGACCTCGACCCCTACTTAAAAATCTAGTAGCGCACTCAGGGTCCTGATCTCCATCTCTCAAAACTCACAAAAATGGATAAAAAATGAGATTTTCCCAAGAATGCTCTGTAGCCACCCGCATATAGGATACAAACATCTTATCACCAATCCACAGGGCTCTACTAAATATTGATTCTAGTACCAACATTACTAATGAAACCTAGGCTCTAATACAAAGCAGTCATGATCTGATTTCTCCGTTGATGATGGCACCTACTTTATCCTACCAGTTGGTAAGCGAACCCATAGCTTGGAATTACAGGTAATGGGCTAATAAGAGAAAACCAGAAAAAACCACATATAATGATAGCAGTAGTAATAATAAGCAAAAAATAAAAAAGAACATTTAACATATATAAAACGATAGAAGTGAATGGGACAAAATGTAACAAATGAATCCCTCCTAAAGACCTAGTGAGGTTGGTGCTAAAGAAACTAATAAAAGATACCCTGAATACTGCACATAATCCAAAATATTCATAATATATCCAAGTAGTCTCGAGTATAAAAGATAAACAACAACAGATAGAGGAGGATTAGCGTCGATTGACATAAAGCTTACCCTGCTCGTAATTAGGACTGAAAAGTAGAAATCATGTCATTGCTAGCTACTGGTACTTAGTACTGGAAAGTAGGACACGTCATTGCCAGCTACAAGTACTCAGATATGCATCAAGTGAAAGATGTAGATGTGTAGTATTAGTACTAAAAAATTGGTTATCATTTGGCATCATAGGACGACTGAGCTCAATAAAGGAAAAGTGTAGCTAAAATTTAAGGATGTAGTCTAAGTAAATAGTAAATAGGGACTGGAAGTGAAACAACTCTTAGATGCAAAATATGATATCGAAATAAGTAAATGTCAGAACATGAGATTACAACCTAGTCATAACATGGTGCTCAGAACCAAAAGTGTCCCTAAGCCCCATGCCTTGGCATATATTAAAATACTAAGTAAATAAAATAATATTTGGTGGAAGCTAAAAGACATAACTTATAGAAGTAATAATATAAAATTGAATGTTAATCAAGTTTGGAAATAGTAATATTTAACAACCCAATATTCTAATAATCTAAAGATCTATTTGAAAGCCTTTACTCATAATGATTTGTTGCACACACCCCCAACTAACTACAACTAACTAAAATTGAAATAAACTGACAAAAAAAATAAAAAATTTATAGATAGTCCCCAAATGATAAGAATAAACCAAACTCTATTCGTTTAATGCGGTATGAGAACATCCTAAGTGTGGTTTGGGTAATAAGTATCCAAATAATATTATGAGACAATATAGCGCAGGAAAGTATATGATCAGTACTTTGACTGTATTGAGTATGTAAGATGAGAAACAAGCTAACATAAACTAAAAATGAATGTATGAACATGTAAACTAAATGCAAAACCAAGTCTAAACATGTGTTGGATAAATTGAATACTAAATAACTGAGTATATTAATACTTGGTCAAGCAAACCTGAACTAAATATTAATTGAAAATGAACTAAGGACTGTGGGAGCTAACAATAACTAATAAATCCCAATCAGAGCAAATTGAGGTCAAACGTATAACCCTATTTGGAAGGGTGCTAGTTTGCTACTAGGTTTCCCAACCCTAGCTAGTGTGGAACCACTAAGATGATGTCCCGAAAGACTAGAGTGTCATGCCTCAACTAATGGGAGACACCTTGTAAACTATGGTGGTTCCATAGTCCTTGAACTTAGGGACTTCTACTAACGATCTCTGCCTAACTTACAGGGAAATTGCCATCTCTGCGTCCACAAGGTGCTACGTATGACTTCCAACTGAATGACACAGAATTATAAAACAAATTGGTTATCATGATATCATTCTAAAAATTGTGATGAATGCATAATCTAAAATACTCAAAAACTAGTAAACTGATGTATGTCTGAATTTCAAAGTATAAGGATTTCATAACTCACCAACTTTGTAAAATGAAACTAAGCATAATAATAATTTAAAGCTAATCATAGTACAGAATTTTACAAAACATTTCCCAAACTTAATAATTTGACAATAATAAGGAAATTCATTATGGTTAGTATAGGAAGATGCAAATCCTTTGGGAAAACACATACACATGGTTTATTTAGACAAATAGACTAAAGGAATTCTGTAAACTCATATTTTTGCTAGAACTCAATTCTTAGAGGGAAATTAACCTTGTGTATTTAGAAGTTTTTGGAACTCAATGGTTGGAAGGGACCCATTGATAAAATCCCACTTACTTGAAGAGGGGAAGCCTTGGATAAACTTGGTAATTGAGCTTGTTCTTGAGGAACCCTAATTTGGCATTGCAGAAGAAAAAAATGCCCCTTTTGGCTAAGGATTGAGTGATTTAGAGTTTGTGAGGTGTATAGGTATATTTAAACCCCTATAATTGATGTTATAGTTCCCAAATAATGTGGAATTGGGATTAGAAGAATTGGGCTAGGGTTAAACTAATATTTTGCACCAAATACTTACGATCTTAATCATGAACTGGTATCTAAGTATCATGGTTGATGCATGAATTGAATTAAACTCATGAATCCATACTATGATATAAAAATTATTGGATGGCTAGGATAGAAATGAAAGAATTAATTAATTAAGAAAAATATTATTTTATAAAGAGACTGATTTTGATGTTTAAAGATAAGGGCACTTGGTCATCATATATGCCTCTGCTTCCCAAGTATCTCCCTCCACTGGCTGATTTCTCCACAGAACCTTTACTAAGGCGACCTCTTTATTCCTTAACCTATGAACCTGATGATCAAGGATCTTAAATAGTATATTTTCATAAGAGATGCTATTATCTATTCTAATCCTATATAAAGGGACTATTGAAGTTGCGGGACCAATGCGTTTAATAAACAAAGAAACATGGAAGACTGGAGGGACTGATACTAATTCTATAAGCAATTCAAACTCATAGGCTAACTTACCATATCGACTAAAAACCTAGTAAAGACCCACATAACGAGGACTTAGCCTTCCTTTTTTATCAAATCTCTTCACCCTTTTCATAGGCAAAATCATCAAATAGGCAGAATCACCAACATCAAACTCAAGTTTTCTTCTTCTTATATCAACATAGAATTTTTTATGACTTTGGGACATTGTTAGCCTTTCACTAATCAGCTAAACTTTTTCCATTACCTTATGAACTAAATATGGCCATAAAATCCTCCCACCAACTAATAGGATACCTATACTTCCTACCATAAAGAGCCTCAAACAAGGTATCTGAATACTAAAGTGGTACATATTGTTATAAGAAAACTCAATCAAAGGCAAGTGACCATCCTAACTACCCTTGAAATCAATTATACATAGCCTCAACATGTCCTATAAGGTTTGAATAGTCCTCTTGGCTTGGCCATCTATCTGTGGGTGAAAAGGGGTACTAAGATGTACTTAGGTGCCAAGACCCTTCTGAAAATCCTTCAAAATATGGGAGGTAAACTGGTTACCTCAATCTTAAATAATGGTCAAGGGAATCCATGCAACTTCATCTATTCCTAGAGATAGAGTCTAGCCTAATCTTCAACTGAATTTGAAGTGTTAACTGGAAAGAAATAAGGTTAGTTATTCGATCTATAACAACCCCAAAAAAATCAAGATGACAATGAGTATGAGGAAACCCTATGATAAAGTCCATATTCACTACTTCCCACTTCAATGTAGTACTATTGAATTCCTAAAGCGTACCACTAGGCCTCTGTTGCTCAATCTTAACCCACTGGCAATCAGACACGTAGCCACGAATTCAGCAATATCCTGCTTCATGCCATTCAACCAATAAACTTCCCACAGATTACTTTACATCTTAATGGATCCTGGGTGAATAGAATATCAAGAACTGCGAGCTTCTTCTAATATCAGTTTCCTCAAACCATCCTTATTTGGATTTCTTGATCAGTAGGTTTGTAGGTTAAGGAATAAAGAGGTCACCTTAGTTCAGGTTTTGTGGAGAAATCATCTAGTTGAGGGAGCTAATGGGGAAGCAGAGGAATATATGATGACCACGTGCCCTTATATTTTTACTTCAAACTCAATACCAACATAAGGTAATAGTTTCTTTAATTAATTAATTAATTCATTTCTATAGTATCCATCAAGCCATTTTCATGTCATAGATTGCATTCATGAGTTTAATTTAATTCATCTATCAGTCACGAAACTTAGATATTAGTTCATGATTCAGATCATAAGTATTTGGTGCAAAACATTAGTTTTCCCCTAGCCTCTCACCTTAGTCAATTTTATTCGAGTACAGATGATCCCAAGGTGGGATATTCTAATACCCCATATTTTTAAGCTTTAGACCCATCAAAAGATAGGCCATTAAATTTTCTTTCCAATACCACCAGTCTCGTCTTAATCTGATTTCATAGTGAAAAGTGATGCCAAGCTAACCAGGAAGATGTCAAACTGCTAGTGACAATGACTTAGGCAACGACCCATTACAAGACATCACGAGTTGTTGTGTGGATTCGTTGTCTAAAGAAACCAAAGGATTCAATGTCCTGACCATGACTCTTCATGACTACTCCTTATCATACCGAATGATTCATTAGGAGTGACACATTGTCAGGACGATGAGGACCCAAGGATCAGGTGCCCAGCTCATGACTCTTGGCCATAACTCGTGATCAGTCATAACATGTCATAGCCTAAGTTGTTACGACTAGAACTAGTAATTTCTTACATGACTTAAAAAAGGATTTTTGGTCAATCCCCATTCTTTTAATTCCAAACCAACGTCATTTGGGCACTCCGATATCAGTTATTGGGGGCCTAACACCTCATAAACTCAAAATCAATCAACCCTTATCATAAAAATGGTATTTTCTTCTTCTACAAAGCTAAGTTAGGGTTCCTCAAGAACAAGCTCAATTCCCAAGATTTATCCAAGGATTCCCCTTTTCTGGTTAGTGGGATTTTGTCAAGGGTCTCAACCAACCATTGAGTTGTATAATTGTTTGAATCCTCAAGTTTAATTTCCCTTTAAGAATTAAGCTATAGGTAAAATATGAGTTTACTTAGTTCTTTTAGTATATTTGTGCAAATAAACCATGTGTATGTATTTTACCATAGGATTTGCATCTTATCATTCTAACCTTCATTAATCTCCTCAACTCATAGGGTCTCTTTCTTGCTTTTCCTTTTCCTCACCAACTAAAAAAGATTTTGAACTATTAGGAACCTAAACAATAACTTTGGCCGAATCAACAAACCGAACTACTAACCCAGAAAGATGACGAACCTAATGAACTAACTCTTTTTTATCATCCTCAACACAAGAAACACTTTCCATTAATAATCTGCTAAGGGCGTCGACCACGATATTTTCCTTACCCTAGAGATATAAGACACTCATATCATAATCCTTCAACAACTCTAGACACCTTCTCTAACAAAGATTACGATTTTTTTGCCTGAAAAGATATTGAAGACTCTTTTGATCAATGAACACATCAACATGAACCCTATAGAGATAATCTCTCCAAATCTTTAATGCAAAAACAACTGCAGCCAGCTCGTGATCATGAATTTGGTAGTCGTTCTTCTGAAGTTTAAGCAACCTTTCCCCACTACATGAACAACCAACTAATACTAAGTCTATAAGAATCACAAGATAACATAGAACTATTTGAACCCTCTTGTAGAGTCAAAATTAGGAAAATGATGAGTTGAGTCTTCATCTTTTGAATACTCTTATCATATAAATCGGACCACAGGAATTTGACTTTCTTTTGGGCTAGTCTGGACATAGGAAAAGCAATAGAGGAAAATCCTTTAAAAAACTGTATGTAGTAGCCGGGTAAATCCAACAAACTTCTTATATATGATGGAGATACAGGTCTAGGCCAGCACCTTAGTGCTTTGGTGTTTTGAAGATCAACTCAAATGCCTTCGCTGAAAATGATATGACCATAGAATGTTACAGATTTCAACCAGAATATACACTTGCAAAACTTAGAGAATAATTGGTGATCTTTGAGAGTCTACAAGACAATCCTCAAATGATCTGAATATTAATACTCACTTTGAGAATAAATGGGGTTACCATCTATGAATACTATGATGACATGTCAAAGTATTACTTTAACACCCTGCTCATTAAATCAATAAAAATTGCATGAGAATTCATTCATCCAAAAGACAAAATATAAATTCAAAGTGACCAGATAGAGTCATAAAGGTTATCTTTGGGATGTCATATTTTCGAATTTGAGATGATGATAGTCAGATCTAAGGTCTATCCTACAGAAACAGTTGGTAACCTAAAGTTGGTTGAAAAAGTAATCAATCCTTATGATGGAATACTTATTCTAGATTGTGACTTTGTTCAACTGATGGTAGCCATGGACATTCTGAGAGAACTGTCTTTCTTGCGCACGAATAAATCTGAACAACCTATGAAGAGACACTAGGCCTAATGAAAACCTTGTCTAAGAGATATTTCAATTACTCTTTCAATTCCATAAGCTCAATTAGAGCCATCATATAAGCCATAACTCAGATACGTTGGGTATTTGGAAAGATCTCTATTCTGAAGTCAACTTTGATCTCGAGAGAAACTCCAGGTAGATCTTTACAAAATACTACTAGAAGTTCATCCACCACTAGACATGACTTAAGGCTCAGGATTTTGGAACTTAAGTCTTTGACTCAGACAAGGTGATAGATGCACCCCTTCAAAATTATTTTTCTTTCCTAAAGGAAAGAGACAAACCAACCTATGGATGCTACCCTCCATTCTATGACTGGTGACATAACCCGAACTAGGGTCTGGCCGTGTTGGGTTCTTAAGTATAACCAGGACCGAAGACTACCCTTAATACTTAAACCATTAACCACATTACACCCCATGTTTGATGAATTCTGAACATATAACAAGATAAGAGAATATCCATTTAGAGACATTATAATAATTTTAGGACACAAACAAACTACCAAAAGCAATACAATAAACCAACACCAATAATGATACTAATACCAATATCAATATTGATACTGATACCGACACCATCTATGTCCATCATAGTTCGACAAAGCTTCTAATCAAAACCAAAGAATATATATTAAAAACTATTAATCCATAATACAAAATCCAACATCAATATCTGATAAACAATACGTTAAATCATATGCTTTTACAAAATTGAAAATGAGGGCAGAGTAACATGCTTGAAATACCATGAAATTTGGAAAAGATAGCATCATTAAAAGCCTAGATGACTATTTTCTTTGAAATCCCAAATTTAACTTGAACAAAGAGTTTGAGAGAGAATTCTGGGAGTGTTTTATTGGGTATAAATGATAATTATGTCCCAAGAATGGCTTTATGTCGTAGGGTCCAAGGGATTAAAGTAGGAAATATCCAGACTCCACTCAACTTACAAACTAAAAATATGTCGCCTTTGACTATGATTCAACCATAGAATCATTACCATACCTTATGACTCGTCATCACCAGTCATACCCAAGACAGTTACAAGGACCATATACACTATCAACCGTATGACTTGTCCAACCCATTTGCGATGAGACTCTATGACTTGTAGGGTCCAGTCGTAGTCAAAATAGAACACAAATTAGGGTATACACTGGACAACCTATGATTGCACCTAACGACTCAGAACATATCATTACAACTCTTACTGAGCCACTCATACTCAGAGTAGAGTCAAGCCATAAACTTATTTATTTGTTTATGGCTTTTCCCAATGAGTTATCAAGGCACCTTATGACTCCAAATGTCCAGTCATAACCAAGGCTATGAGCTCAAGGCTAAAGAAATTTCCTTACTTCAAAATTCTGAGGTGTTTTAACTGGCTCATTAGGAACCTAGAACTAGACTACTATGTTTCTATAATCAACTCAGGCATAGCAAGAGTGGAGCCAATCCATGTTGAGGATAACATCAAAATCGATCATCTCTAATTAAATAAGATCAACTAAAGTAACTTTTTAGGATACTTTAACTGGGCAATTTTTGTATACTCTCTTGGATATAATAGAACTACTAACTAGTGCAAAAATTGAGAAGGGCTCTATAAGGATTTTGGGGTTTTATATTGGGTGTATTTATACGCCTAAACACCATAACTTATCAATGTTTTATCTAAGTTTAGAGAACAAAATTCCTAGTTTCTTATGTTTTTACTCTACTTCTATGTAATTGAGCTAACCGATGTGATTATCCTAATTTTAGGTATTAATAAGGTAAATGAAGACATAATGGGACTATGAAATGCGGATGGCATATGACACAAGAGAGAGTAGAAGTTTGGACCAAATGTGGTGCCTAGAAACTATGTCCAAGACTAGTTTGTCATTTATAATTAGTTCAGGGACTTAGAAGGTAATTATGAGAGAAAAGATTATTAAAAGTCTTAATGCTGAATTTTTATTCATTATTGGATTATTCTGTATTAGTTTTTAAAGGAGAGTGGCGGCTTAGATTGGGGGAGAGAGAGAAAACATTTCTTCTCTCTTATTTTCACTATTCGTACACCAAGTTCGTCTTCTAGTTTTTGGCATGATGAATATTTCTATTTTGATTTCTGTTTCATTCATGAGTAGCTAAGTTTATTAGTTAGGGTTATGGAAGCCTTGTAGAATACAATCTATTACTTTGGGTTATGAATTCATTATGCATTGATTTGTTTACATCATACTCTCTTTGCTTATCTTGAATTCTCATGGTTACAAACATAGAGGATATGCCTTAAAATGTAACTTGTTCGAAAGAAAGGTTGATGTTCGAAAAATAGAGTAGTGACAAGAAAATAGGATTACCAACCCCTATTTCATATATTAATGCCTTAAAAGGATTAACTACTTGGAGATTTTGTATTATGTTTGGTAAATGCTTTTGATTCAAGAGAACTAATATGAATTAGTCCTTGATAGTTGAGAAACACTAGGATTATGTTATTAAATACAATATGTTTCTCTGTAAGCACGATGCATGTATGAATTCATAAAGCCCATGGTTAGAAAGTATTGAAAACTACAATGTGAACATAACCCTAGCTTGCTATTTCTCTAAATTTTAATACTACTACACGTATTTTATCTTGTTAAACCGAAACCATTAATTTGTGAACTGAATCAAATCCCCCTATTTATTTTATGAAAATGAACAACTAAAAGCCAACTAATCTTCATACAACTTAATTAACACTATATTCCCTATGGGATTAGACCCCAACCTAGTTGGGTTATATATTTGACATCAATCGCTTACTCTCTCATAAGAGAGGTGTAATTTGGGCGTATCAGGGTTGATACCAAAATCTATTGCTATATAGGGAGTCATAAAGGAGAGTGTAACTTTGAGATCTAATAATGCATATACATAAAGGTGAAAACTTATAACAAACTAGTAACAGCATCAAGAGAACCCTTCTAATCCTGTCGAGTCTGAAGGGCATAAAGGTTATTCTGATGTTGTCCACTAGTTCCATTAGAAGTGGAACCCTATTGAGTTGGGCAACCTGCCAGAACTATTTAAGAGTTTGTCTTTCCCTGCTAATGATCATTCCTACCTCTTTGCATAACCACTAGGAAATTACTTATTCTATGGCCTGACTTGCCACAACAAAAACAAGCATCACTACTGAAGATGCACTCACCCTTATGGTTCTTACCAAATCTCTTGCAAACTAGGTTGGTCTGACCACTACTCATGCTACCATAAGACTTAGATCCCGACACCTTATCATGAGAATCCTATTTGAACTAGGGCACAAGAGAACTAGTAAAATATGGGGCTAGGACTAAATATTCTTGGCAAAACTGAGAATAATTTCCACCATTTGACCTCAGCTAAGAGAAATTAAAGCTACCAGTTCTGGCCCTTTTATTCTTCCCTTCCTTATTTTTGAGCTTATACTCCTTAGTATGTTGTGAATAGACAATCAACTTAGATACGTCCATCTTTTTAATCAACATAGTTTTTCTACACTCTTTAATAATATCCTCAAAAAAACCAAACACAAACTTACTTATTTGAGCCGTACAATTAGCCATCATAGATAGAGCATACCTCACTAACTGAGTAAACTTAAGTGAATACTTCTTAACACTTACTACCTTGCTTCAAGTTGATGAAAGCTTGCACCATAGTATAAAACTCATCCAACTCTACTGAACCTACATCTATACTTCTATCTTTCTTCCTCTATTTTAACCATGTATGGGCCACCCCTTACAGTTGGTAAGCAGCCAAGTCAAAACTTCTAGAAAAAGTAACACCCATGATATCGTCCACCTTTTGAACACTATCAAAGAATTCCTAGGCATCCACCTTAGATTTGGATCAAAAGAATGCTATTTTAAGTAATCATAGATTGGGTTAGTACTATGAAGGCAGCCCTAAACTCAGCATGAGAGACCTATTGTAATACCACATACTCTTTCCTAGCTTGAAATCATCTCAGAAAAATGTTAGAAGCTTTCTTTTACAGATGAATCTGTCTTTGTACATGTGGTATTTTAAAGATTTTCACTTTTTTCATGTGGAAATTTCAACAAGATTTCCATCAATATAAGATTCGATTAAATATGATGACCGGGTAAGAAGTTATGACTATTTCAAGTTTCCATCATAAAACAGCGCCATATTGGTTAGTGGCGCACTGCGCCACAAATGACAATTGTCCTTTTTCCATTGTCTCAGTGTGATTTCCCCCGCGCCACACCAAAATTCCAAGTCAAAAATCAAGTGGCAACACGATGACTCCACATCGCGTCATCCCTCAATTTCCCAATTGTCAAATTCCAGTGACACGACGCGATTGTGCCGCGTCGCGCTAGGGTCCAATTCAAAAAAATTTTAGTGAAATTAAAAGACACGTCAAGGGTTAGAAGTGTCAATTTACCACTCCTATTTAATCCCTTTAATACAAGATTTAGCTATTGGGAACCTAAATTATACTCTTTTCTCTCAGAAACATCTCAAGAACAACCTATGGCTTTTCATAGAAAATTCAAAATGAAGAGCTTCCTTTGCAATCTTTATATATTTATGAACGAAGGTATGCATAGTGTTCATTCATGGATTTCATCCATCCATGAAGCTCAAGGACCTTATGTTATCTATAAATTATGGTATTTATGTTGTGGGTTATTTGAAATCATGTTGTTGACATTGATTGATTTCAAAGTTGGAATTTTTGTGTCTTTTTTTAATGATAATATTTAACATGCAAGGTAAAATCCATGAATTTAGTTGCTTATCATATGTAATCTGATGATTTCACCTATGCCCTAAATTATGCATGCAAGGTTTTTGATAAAATGCTTGGAAGAGTAGAAATCATGCCTTATAGCCCAAAACATAAACTTAATGTGACATGCTTGTGATCCTCTTATGCTTATATGGTTTCCATGCTATCATTATGAAATATGTGTGTTGTTGGAATACCTATGATATTAGAACATGATATTATGATATGATTATAAGCATTCCCATCCATGTTAGATAGTATGATAACCATGTACTTCGTGAAATCCCCAACTTATTCTATTATGGATTGTTGATGTTGGTCATGTATTCAAGAAAGTCAGGCTTTTTTACTTTCCTTCCATCGAGTCCTAGGGGTACTTGTACCCGACAATTTAGCTGTATGCCTAGTGCCAATGTCATGTTTTGAAAATACTCTAAGTCAAGCCATGTTTAGTAGAATTCAGTCAGCCTCATGACTCAGGAAAACTTAGTAATCTCAATAATATTTTATCAGTCAACGAAACTCATTTAACTCAGTCCAGTTCAGTTCAGTAACCCATGTTCAGTATCTATTGAGATTGGAGTAGAAATTAGCACTGAGTGAGCCCAAGGATAGGAACTCACCTGCCAGTAGAGGGTGTGATTCTTAGGAAGAATCCTTGCATTCTACAACTACGTAGCAAGCGTAGGTTTAGACATCATACCTGCTAGTTGAGGGAAGATGAGGTGGCTTAACCTGCTAGTTTAGGGTTCCCACTATTCTCATTAGAGTAACCTAGTAGTTGAGGGCCCCTCATATGTTGTCCTTACTAGTGGTGCGGTATTGACATCCTTCTAATCAGGGCATAAATTGGACCCTAATTCAGCTATAATGCATCATTTGGGGCATGTCGGTTAGATAACTACTTCCTATAGTTTCATGATATAGAAATCAGATTGTCAGATACAGCTAATCAGTCTCAGTAATAGAACTCAGATAGTTCTACAGAATTCAGGACTGTCAGATACAGTCAACTTAGATTTAGTATGAAACTCAGCTAGTTCTATCAGATTCAGGTTTGTTAGATACAATCACTTATGTTATCAGTTATATCAGTTATCAAAACTCATTCATTAGTCATGTTAGTAATCAGTAAACTCACATTATCATGATTTCATTTATAGTTGCTATGCATGCATGCATGTATTCTCACGCTCATATTAGTTAGTTAGTCATTATTTTTCATGCATATGAACCCCATTCATTTAGCTTACCTCACATGTATATCAGTACATTTAAAGTACTGATGTATTTGCACTGTGGTGTCTTATACCATAGGTTCAAAGATACGAGCTCCAGAATATTAGTATATTTTAGTCTCAGTAGTCAAAGTTAGAAGTGAGTCCTCATATTTTGAGGACACGATCATTATTTTAATATCTCATTAGTTAATATATTAGTTGGAGTTAGTTTGGGACATGTCCCATCGATTTCTTATTCAGATAGTCATGTTTAGAGGCTTTTCAGACAACAGTATGTTCAGATAGCTTATTTCATCTTTGTTTTGGGTATTCCATACACCATCCATATGTTACAATTTATTAGATCTTATGTTACAATTTTGAACCTTATGGCCTTCTAGTTCATGTTTTCGCATTACATGGTATGTTATACAGTATACAGGTACAGATATCAGTCATGGGTTAGCTTATGGTCCTTCGGGGTCATGAGCACCATGTAGCATTCTAGGTACCAGATTTGGGGCGTTACAAACTTTGTATCAGAGCCTAAGGTTAAATAGAGTCCTTTGAAGTCTGAAAGTTACATTTAGTAGAGTTTTGTACATGGGTGTGTTGCATGCCACATTTATGTGATGGAGGCTATAATATGTTTAGGAATAGTTTCCCTTCTTCCATTATTCATGTCGTACCAGTGAGAATAATTTCAAGTCAATTTCTCAGTCTAATCCATTTCTCCCTTTCTTCTATAGAACATGCCCAAAAAAAGAAATGGGAATCAGTCAGCCCCTCAGCCCGATGAATTATTGGGTGAACATGCTTCTCATGCAAAGTTTAGAGTTGCATTCACTACTCTTGCTCAGTCAGTTGCTGCTTATAATTAATGATCAGGTATCGCCCAGGACAACCCAGTGGCCAATTTAGCTGCAGCCAAAATTCGGGTCTTCCCTTGAATGAATCCTCCACCCTTTCTTGGGTCTAAGTCAAATGAGTACCCTTAGGAAATCTTAGATCAAGTTAAGAAGGTTACAAATATCATAGAGTAACTCCTGTTGAGAATGCTAAGCTAGCATCATATCAGCAGCAGGATGTTGCTCATACTTGGTTTAAAGAGTAAAAGTCAAAAAGGCCAGATGATGCAGGTCCTATTGAGTGTGAGGAATTTACTTCTACTTTCCTTCATAGATTCTTTCCCCTAGATCTTAGAGAATATTAGGTGTTAGAATTCATCAACCTTAGGCAGGGCAATATAACAGTGAAAGAGTATTCTCTTTAGTTTACTCAATTATCTAGATATGCCCCTTATATGGTTGCAGATAGCAGGGCCAAGATGAGTTAGTTCATTTTAGGGGTGAATGATAGCATGGTTAATGAGTTCAGATCCACCATACTGAATAGTGACATAACTTTAGTCAGGCTCATAACTCATGCTCAGCAGATAGAGGAGCAAAAGATTAAGATGAGTGGGAGGCATAGTAAGAGATCAAGGACGGGTAGTTTTAACTTTGCTCAGCTCAAATCAGAAGGAGGAAACCATTCTTAGTTTTATTCTAAGTCATCAGTTCCAGCTCCTTGTTCAGCCAGTGCTCCAGTTCCTATGTTCAGAGAGGGTAACAAAGATAGAGTGCTAGGTTTTAAGTCTCGGGTAGTGTTAGCAGTGCCCGCACCTATCCTCTTTGTCAAACTTGTGGAAAGAACCATAAGGAAATCCAAGCCATAGAGTTAGAGATTGTCTACAGTAAGTCCAAAGGATCAACAGAACCGTTCCTAAGCTCAGTCCGATCGCCCAAATCAGAAGGGTATCACCTCCAGTGCTACAAGTGGGCGATTCCCAAAAAGACTCTATGGTATCCAATTCTGGCAAGATTAGGAAAATTCTCCTGATGTGGTTATGGGTACGTTACAAATCTTTTATGTGCATGTTTACGCTTTGCTAGACCCAGGAACTTCTTTGTCTTTTGTTACTCCCTATATAGCCGGCGATTTTGAAACCAATTCCAAAATTCTAGTCGAGCCCTATACAGGAACTACCCGATTATGATATTTCAGAAGGTCATTTTAGTAGACTTTGTCAAATTAGAAAGGACTGATTTGGATTTCATTCTCGGCATGGATTAGCTTCATTCCTACTATGCCACAGTCGACTGCAGAAATAGAATAGTCCAATTTTAGTTTTTGAATAAACCCATCCTAGAGTGAAAGGGTAGTGTATTCTTTTTCGAAGGACAATTTATTTCCTACCTTCGAGCATGGAAAATGATATCCTATGGATGTGTTTATCATCTTGGTCAGGTTAAGGATACTAGTTCCAAAACTCCCAATCTTGAATCAGTCCCCGTAGTGAATGAGTATTCAGATGTATTTCCTGAAGATTTTCTAGGAATTTCTCTCGAAAGGGAAATAGACTTCAGTATTGATCTTCTTTTAGATACTCAACCTATATCTATTCTGCCTTACAAAATAGCACCAGTAGAACTTAGGGAATTGAAAGAGCAGTTGAAGGATCTCTTAGATAAGGGGTTCATCAGACCCAGTATTTCCCCGTGTGGTGAACCAGTCTTATTCGTAAGCAAGAAAGACGGTTCTCTCTGAATGTGCATAGATTACCATCAACTCAATAAAGTCATGGTCAAGAAAAATTATCCACGTTCTAGAATTGATAAATTGTTTGACCAACTTTAAGGTGCCGGCTATTTATCTAAGATAGACCTAAAATCAGGCTACCATCAGCATAGAGTCAGAGAATGTGACATTCCAAAAATAGCCTTTCGTACCCAGTATGGTCACTTCAAATTCCTAGTCATGTCCTTTGGTCTCAATAATGCCCCAGTAGTTTTAATGGACTTGATGAGCCGTGTGTTCAAACAGTACTTAGACATGTTCTTAATAGTCTTCATAGATGATATTCTATCTTATTCCCACAGTGAGTGTGATTATGCAGACTATCTCAGAATTGTACTTCAGACTCTTAGAAATCATCAATTCTTCACCAAATTTAGTAAGTGTAAATTTTGACTAAGGTCATTAGCATTCCTTGGTCATATCATTTCGGGTAATGGCATTAGAGTAGATCCTTAAAAGAACGAAGTGGTAAGAAACTGGCCCAGACCTATCTCTCCATCAGACATCAGGAGTTTCATAGGTTTGGCTGGTTATTACAGATGGTTTGTTGAAGGATTTTCTTTTATTGTATCCCCTATGTCCAAATTAACCCATAAGAAAGTCAAGTTTTATTGGTCAGACCCTTGCGAGAGAGTTTTCAAGAGTTGAAGACTCTACTTACCTCAGCTTCAGTCCTAGCTCTTCTAGATGGTTTAGGTAGGTTCGTAATATACTGTGATATATCCAGAGTAGGTTTGGGTTATTTTCTTATGCAGAATGGTAAGGTTATAGCCTATGCCTCCAGACAGCTTAAACCTCATGAAAAAACTTATCCTACTCATGATCTGGAGTTAGCAACTGTAGTATTTTCCATGAAGATTTGTAGGCATTATCTATACGGTGTTCATGTAGCTATGTTCACAGATCATAAGAGCCTTCAGTATGTCTTTTCTCAGAAATATCTAAATCATTATCAGAGAAGGTGGTTAGAGCTCTTGAAATATTATGACATGAGTGTCCTTTATCATCCAAGCAAGTCCAATGTACTTGCTGACACTCTTAGTAGACTATCTATGTGTAGTGTTGCTCATGTTGAGGATAGTAAGAAAAAGCTAGGCTAGGAAGTCCATCAGCTTGCCAGACTAGGCATTTGCTTGGTCGATACAAGAATAGGAAATATATTGGTTTAGGGTAGTTCAGAATCATCTTTAGTTTTTTAGGTGTAAGAAAAGAAAGATAGAGATCCCAGCTTTGTTAAGTTTAAAGAGTCAGTCAAGAATCAAAAAATAGAGGTTTTCTCCCAAGGTGGAGATGGTGTCCTTCATTATTAGGGTCATCTATGTGTTCCAACTGTAGATGAATTAAGGCAGTGAGTTCTTACAGAAGCGCATGGTGCACACTACTCTATTTATCTAGAGGTCATAAAGATGTACCACGACTTGTGGGAGATCTATTGTTGGAGATGGATGAAGAGAGATATTGCAGAGTTTGTGGCTAAGTACTCTATATGTCAGCAACTTAAGATAGAGCATCAAAAGCCTAGTGGTCCTATGCAGAAGTTTAGTATTTCTACTTGGAAGTGGGAAAAAGTAAACATAGACTTCGTGATGTGTTTGCCTCGAACTCGTCATCAGCATTATTCAGTTTGGGTCATTGTAGATAGGATTACCAAATTAGCTCATTTCCTTCTAGTCTATACCTTTTATTTAGCCAAGGATCGTGCCAAACTCTACATCAGAGAGTTGGTCAGATTCCATGGTATTCTGTTATCCAATATCTCAGATAGAGGTACCCAATTCACCTCTTACTTTTAGAAAACATTCTAAAAGGGTCTTGGTACCCAAGTTCATCTTAGTATAGATTTCCATCCTCAGACAGATGGTCAAGTAGAAAGGACCATTCAGACCCTAGAAGATATGCTAAGTGTGTGTGCTATTGATTTCAAAGGTAGTTGGGATGACCACTTTCCTTAAATTGAGTTTGCATACAACAATAGCTATCATTCCAGTATTCGGATGGCTCTATTCGAACCTTTCTATAGTAGGAGGTGCAGATCTCCAATCGGTTGGTTTAAAGTTAGTGAGGCCTCATTCATAGGGCCTAACTTAGTATTCGATGGCTTAGAAAAAGTCCAATTAATTAGGGAAAGAATCTGGGCTACTCAGAGCTGACAGGAGTCTTATGCAGACGTACGCAAAAAGGATCTTGACTATGTCTACCTCAAGATCTCTCCCATGAAGGAAGTAAAGATGTTCGGTAAGAAGGGAAAGATCAGTCCCCAATATGTCAGTCCCTTTAAAATTCTCAGTCGCTTTGGCAAAGTAGCTTATGAGCTCGAGTTGCCTTCAGACCTAGCTTCAGTTCATCCAGTCATCCATGTATCTTTGCTCAAGAAGTGCATAGGTGATCCAGCTATTGTAGTCCCTATTTAGAGCATTGATATTTAGAACAGTCTCTCTTATGAGGAGATTTTAGTTGAAATCCTAGACTATCAAACTCGTAGACTGAGGAACAAAGAAGCCCCTCTAGTTAATGTTCTTTGGAAAAATACGTCCATTGAGGGAGCTACTTAGGAAGCAGGAGCATACATGCGTACCAAATATCCTCACCTCTTCTCCGCCAACTCAGATCAAGCTCAATGTAACAGTTCTCCTTAAGCTTACTCTGTTTCATGTTCAGTGTTCATCACAAACTTGGTATCAAGTACCATTGCATATTCAGTCATGCATTCATGTATCAGTTCAGTTATATAATTATGCATCAGAAATGCATTCTCATTGTGATAAACTTTGTTTCTCAGAACACTCAGACATACACTCATTAATCTGTTACACATGCATCAGATATGCATGTCTAGTATGATATGTTCAGTTATCAGTCATGTCAACCATGAGGTCATGTTCCAGTTATCCATGTTCAGTATGTGTTTCAGTTTATGTTCTTCCCCTCACTCTCAGTTTTATTCGAGGATGAATGTTCTCAAGGGGGAGATGTTATAATACCCCGTACTCTTTTCTAGCTTGAAATCATCTGAAAAAATGTTAGAAGCTTTCTTTGAAAGATGAATCAGCCTTTGTACATGTTATATTTTTAATATTTTCACTATTTTTCATGTGGGAATTTCAACAAGCTTTCTATCGATATAAGATTCGCTTAAATCTGATAACAGGGTAAGAAGTTATGACTATTTCAAGTTCCTGTTGTAAAACAACGCCCTATTGGTCAGTGGCGCACCGCGCCACAAGCTAAAATGGAAATTGTCCTTTTTTCAGTGTCCCAAAGTGATTTCCCCCATATCACTCCAAACTTCTAGGTCATAAAGAAAGTGGAAATGCGATGGTTCTGTGTCATGCCATCCCTCAATTTCTCAGTTATCAAATTTCAGTGACACGGCACATTAGCGCCGCATCGTGCTAGGGGTCCAATTCGAAAAATTTTCACTGAAATTAAAAGACGTGTCCAGGGTTAAAAGGGTCAATTTCCCAACCCTATTGAAGCCCTTTAACACGAGATTCAGCTATTGGGAACCTGAATTATACTCTCTTCTCTCAAAAACATCTCAAGAACAACTTAGGGCTTCTCATAGAAGATTCAAAATCAAGAGTTTCCTCCGTCAATCTTCGTGTATTTATGAACCAAGGTATGCACAGTGTTCATTTATGTATTCCTTCCATCCATGATGTTCAAGAATCTTGTTTTATCTATAAATCATGGTATTTATGGTGTGGGTTATTTGTAATCATGTTGTTGACTTTGATTGATTTCAAAGTTTAAATCTTTGTGTTTTTTTTTTATTATAATATGTTAACATGCAAGATAAAATCCATGAATTTAGTTTCTTATGATGTGTAATCTAATGATTTCACCTATGCCCTAAATTATGCATGCATGCTGTTTGATAAAATGCTTGGAAGAGTAGAAATCATGCCTTATAGCCCAAAACATAAACTGATTATGACATGCTTGTCATCCTCTTATGTTTATATGGTTTCCATGCTATCCTTGTGAAATGTGTATGTTATTGGAATGCCCAAGATATTAGAACATGAGATTATGATATGATTATAAGCTTTCCCGTCCATGTTAGATAGTATGATAACCATGTACTTCATGAAATCCCCAACTTATTAATTATGGATTGTTGATGTTGGTCATATATTCAAGAAAGTCAGGCTTTGTCAGTTTTCTACTGTCGAGTTCTGGGGGTACTTGTACCCGACAACTTAACTGTATGCCTAAAGCAAATGTCAAGTTTCCAATATACTCTCAGTCAAACCATGTTTAGTAGAATTCAGTCAGTCTCATGACTCAGGAAAACTCAGTAATCTCAGTAATATTTTTTCATTCAGCTGAACTCAGTTAACTCAGTCCAGTTTAGTTTAGTAACCCATGTTCAGTGTCTATTCAGATGGGAGTAGAAATTAGCAACGCATGGGCCCACAGATGGGAACTCACATGCCAGTAGAGGGTGCAATTCTTAGGAGCAATCCTTGCATTCCAAAACTATGTAGCAAGCATAGGTTGAGACATCATACCTGCTAGTTAAGGGTAGATGAGGTGGCTTAACCTTTTATTTGAGGGTTACCACCGTTCTCATTAGAGTAATCTGCTAGTTGAGGGTCACTCACATGTTGTCCTTACCAATGACGCGGTATTGACACCCTTCCAATCAGGGCACAGATTGGACCCCAATTCAGCTATAATGTATCATTTGGGGCATGTCAGTTAGATAACTACTTCCCACTGTTTCATGTTGATGAACCAGGACTGTCAGATATAGCCAATCAGTCTCAATAATAGAACTCAGATAGTTTTACAGAATTCAGAACTGTCAGATACAATCAACTCGGATTTAGTATGGAACTCAACTAGTTTCATCAGATTCAAGACTGTCAGATACAGTCACTCATGTTATTAGTTATATCAGTTATCAAAACTCATTCATTAGTCATGTTTGTTATTAGTAAACTCACATTATCACGATTTCAATTATAGTTACTATGTATGTATGCATGTATTCTCATGCTCATATTAGTTAGTTAGTCAGTAGTGTTCATGGATGAACCCCATGCATTCAGCCTACCTTACATGCATACCTGTACATTTAAAGTACTAACTCATTTGCACTATGTTTTCTTATACCATAGGTTCAGAGACATGAGCTCCAGAGCATTACTAGATTCCAGTCTTAGTTGTCAGAGTTAGAAGTGAGTCCTCATCTTTCAAGGACACGATTATTATTTTAATATCTCATTAATTAACATATTAGTTAGAGTTAGTTGGGGACATGTCCCATTAACTCATTATTCAGACTGTCATGTTTAGAGGCTTTTCAGACTACAGTATGTTCAGATAGCTTATTTCAGCTTTGTTTTGGGTATTCCATAGCCCATCCATATGTTACGATTTATTAGATCTTATGTTACAGCTTTGAACCTTACGGCCTTCCAGTTCTTTTTTATGCATTATATGATATTTTATGCAGTATACAGGTACAAGTATTATTCATGGGTTAGTTTGTGGTTCTTCAGGGTCATGAGCACCATGTAGCACTCCGGGTACCAGATTCGGGGCGTTACACCTATTTATTCATAGGGTCTTTAGGAATTGGTGGTGGTGCTTATTAGTTCCCATTCCTCCTTCTATTAGTTCTCTTAGAAGGCATAGTCTATAAATGGATTAAGGATGAGTTAGACAAAAAATATTTAATAGAGTTCACACTCTATTAAAAGATCTTGAAAGAAGTGATATCTTCCCTAAAGATTTCGTATCCCCTCACTCATAAATGTGGCATGCTTCACGCCCATGAACTAGACTCTACATAATGCGACTTTCAGACACCCTAGAACACTCTAAACCTTGCTCTGATAATAAGTTTGTCATGACCCAAGACTATCCCCTAGTTGTAACATAGTGCTAAGAGTCGCAACTGTCTCTAAGATAACCAATGGCCTTGCATAAATTAAAATACTAAGAAAATAAAAAAAATATTAGGCAGAAGGTAACTCACATAACTGATCGAAGTAATAATATAAAACTGAATACCGAATAATACTGGAAATAGAATGGCCTGACAAACCAATATGCTTATAATATAAATATCTTTCTAAAAGTCTCTACTTATAATGAGTTATTGGGACAGGACCACAACTAAATAAAATAGACTAAAACTAAAACAAATTAATAATAAAATAAAAAACTGATAGCTAGTCCTCGAATGATTATGACTCACCAAAATCTTTGACTAAGAGTTCAAATCTATATTATGAGACAATATGGAACAAAAAAGTATGAGATTTGTACTTTGAATGTACTAATTATGTAAGATGGGAAATTAGCTAGCATATACTGAACACGATTTCATGAACATGTTAACTGAATTCAAAACCAATTATAAACATGTGTCAGATAATATCGAATACTGGATAACTGAGTATCTAAATAGTTAGTCAAGCAAACATAAAACTAAAAATAAACCAAGGACTATGGGAGCTAACAATAACTGAAAAACCCAATATAAGCTAATTGGAGTCCAACATGTGACCCCATTTTGAAAGGTGCTATTAGCTTGTCAGGAGTACCAAAACTGGCTGGGTTGGATCAGCTTAACTAGCGTCCTAAGGGACTAGGGTTTCATACATTAACTTATGGGGTACGCCTTGTAACCTATGGTGGCACCACAGTTCTGGAACTTAGGAGCTTCTACTAACCATGCCTACCAAACTAACAGGAGATTCATCATTCGTGCATTCACTCGGTGATACGTATGACTCCTAATTAAATGAAACTAAAGCATAAAATAAAATTGTTCATCATGATATAATCATGAAAATAGTAATGCATGCCTAATTTAAAATACTTAAAAACATGTAAACTGATGTATATCTGAATTCCTAAGTATCGAGTTTCATAACCCACCAACTTTGTCTAATGCAACTGAACGTGATAAAACTAATCATGGTATAGAATTTTACGAAACATATCCCAAACTCAATAATTTAACAATAATAAGGAAATTCACGATGGTGAGTATGAGAAGATGAAATTCATATGGGAAAACACATACACATAGCTTATTTACACAAATAGACTATAGGAATTAAGTAAACTCATATTTGACTTGGAATTCAATTCTTGGAGGGCAAATAAACTTGATTAGAAGTTTTTGGGACTCAATGGGTTGAAGGGAACCATCAATGAAATCCCATATACCTAAATATGGAAGCCTTGGAAAAATTCTTGGAATTGAGCTTGTTCTTGAGGAACCCTAACATGACTTTGCAACAGAAGAAAATTCCCATCTTTGGTAAGTGTTGAGTGATTTTGAGTATATGAGGTGTTAGGGTAAATTTAACCCACAATAACTTATGTTGGATTGCTCAAAAAACGTTGGTTTGGGATTAAAAGAATGAGAATCTACCAAAAAGCCCTTTTTAAATTATGCATGAAATTACTAGTTTCAGTCGTGATGACTCACGCTATGACCCATTATGACTGGTCATGAGTCATGGCCTGGAGCCATGATTGGGGATCTGAACCTTAGGTCCTCACTGTCATAACAATAACTTACTCCTAAAGACTCGTTATGTTTGATAATAGGTCATCATGAAAAGTCATGGTCAGGAGTTGAATCCCTTGGTTTCTTTACTATTGTGACAATGACACATTATTTCCTGTAATAGGTCATTTCCTGAGTCAACTTCGCTGGCAGTTCTACAGTTTTTTATTCATCTTGGTATCACTTTCCACTACGAAATCGAATTAAGGCAAGACTGGTGGTGTTGGAACACTAATTTAATAGCCTATCTGTTGATGGGTCTAGAGCTTGAAACTTTAGGATATTATAGTAAAAGTGATAAAGAAAGATAAATAATGCAGTAGTAAAAGTCAAACCAAGCGTAACCTAACTAGGCCTTCATAAGCCCACCAGACACACTGAAGAAAAAAATTTACCTACCCGTGCCTACATAAGCCGCTGAGATACTCAAGAAGTAGTAAATGAAAGTAAACATAAGTAATCCATAATTTAACCCTTCACACGAAATCATAGTACTCATCCAGAAGTGCACCGAGCTTGAACCAAAACCAACGGATAGTAATGATAGGCCAGACGCATGGCTTGAACCAACAGTGATGGATAATACAAGATGACACATGTCGGATTTGAACCAAAAATAGTAGGTGATAATATGAGGCCACATATATGATCTACAACAAAACTCATAATTAGATGCCGGACTTGAACCAGAACTTAGAGGAACCACAAGTCCCAGAATAACAATAATCAGTACCAGAACACCCAAATCATCATAGCCAGATGTCGGAATAGAATCAAAACTCATAGTAACCATAAAATTAAAACTAAAATATACCATAACCAATGCCAAAGTGGTACAAAAATTCACAATCAATTACAGAAATAAATTATATGTTGAACATAAATCAAAACTAAAATACATTTAAATAACCATTCATATATTTTAATTAAAAAGAAATGAATCCAAGATTTCACAACTTAATTTCATATTCTAAATTGACAAATTCTATATAATACTAAAAGATAAGATATCAAAATTTACTAGAATAGGATCCTAATCTGATAAATATATATACTAAATGGTACCCAAATTAAAATTACTTATCCAAAATTAACATAATAGTACAGAATTACCGTAAATAAGCTCAATCTAAAGGTAGGATAAGCCTAAACTACCTTAATGCCAAAGCTAACAACTTATTCAAGAAGCCTCCAAATAGTATTCCACTAGAACTCAGACTTGAATTATTTGTTATATTTATTTTCTCCAGAGCAATGAAGAAGGATTTCCACGATATAAAAGTGCACAATTTCATGTTTTGTGGATATGGACAGAATCCAATTATGATAAATATTAATATAGTAGTTACATATTGTCTAAATGGATTAATGTTGTTATTTTCTACATAATTAAAGCAATTACAAGTACCACTAAGCTTGTTAGCAAGCTGCCACAGTCACCAAGCTTGTTGGCGGGCTGCCATATTAGGTATTAATGCATAATGACCCTTCCATCCACTTCCATATGGAAGTGAAGGTGACATTACTTAACTTTAATTAGCCCATTATATATAGAGGCATTCAATAGGTTCATGATAAAATAACTAAAATATTTTAAATGTATCATTATTAATAGAAAATTATTTCTAATAAAAGTTCTATTATATAACAATAATATTTTAACATATCTAAATTTATTATGTCCGCTTAAAATATTAATAGGTTATAAAACTATTTGTAAAGTAATATAGATATACCATAACTAAAAAAATTTATACAACTTAAAAATATTCTAGAAGGGTGATACGTTATATTTCTATCAAAAGCAAATTTAAATAAAGTATTTCACATTATATTTGATATTACTGATTCTCAGACGAACCACCCATATACCGAACTGTCAATCTCAATAGGTCATAAATAACTTGGGACAGTTATAAAAAAGCTCTAGACATTTAAAGTGCATGAAAACAAGAAAAATGGTGAGATTTATTATACAAGGTGTAGGGTGCTTGACATGCAATCAAACGGCAACATTAGAATAAATATGTATCTAATATACATTTAAAGAACATAAAATCGAGATAGTTACTATGTTGTCAACTAACAATTCTTTATGGATATGTGATATTGTGTGATAGTTTATCAATATAATTATTATAGCAAATACATCAAAATCATAACAAGAATGAGTAGTTTTTATAATCATATTTAAAATAAAAGATCCTGGGCAAACTGATACGATGTTGAATATCAAGATTAAATTAAATAGTGGGTGTTGTGTATTGAGTTAATCTCATTTCATTAAGAAAGTGATAATTAATTCAGTCCCTTAAATATTAAATAGGACAATACCCTATTTGATCCTAGTTCAAGTTAACTAATATTGATAAAAATAAATGTGTTTCCACATGTGTAAGAAAGCACTATTGGAAGAGCAATAATGGAGGTCTTGACTTTCTTTAGAAAACTAATGATTTGAGGAACTCTTAATTTCATACTATTCTATAAGAATATGTCCTTACAATTTAGTTATCACATATTTGAGAAAATAAATCTATCATATGATGTTTATCTTGAGAGAAGGTGCAATTTCTTGAAACCAAGAACAACCTTCCCTAAGTAGATACAAGGAAGAAAGATGAGTGGTGGATGAATTACTATCATTTTAGAAAATTCATTGATATATCAAACTAGATGTAAGCTCAATGTTGTGATAATTAAGTCACTCTTACACCAGTAAACGGTGATTATGTGTAAAGTTGAGATAGAATAAACTTTATCACATTGTTGGATTTGAAATAATTTGATGGAACTCTTTACTAAGTTTCTTAAACTAAAATTGTTGAACATAACATTAAATTTTATTGATTTAAAACTCCTTAATTAGGTCCAAAAATAATGGTAATGCTACCCAACATTGTGAAATAAATAGTTAGGAATTCAAAGGGTAACAATATGTTATTGAATTGTTGTTACATTAGTACTTACGTAAGAGATGTACTAGTACTGATTGTCATAGATTAGAGTTGAATCATATATATATATATATATATATATATATATATATATATATAAATGAAATATTTATCACAATGAATAACCTATTCAAAGCAATAATGTTATGTGGAATTTCAACTTTAATCTTGTTATATTGCACTAAGGTATTTTTCAAATTGAAATATACATTACCATATGCACAAATATAACTTGATATTTGTGTCCTAATTTATATTCAAAGTAGTGGGGGATTATTGTATTTTTATTTAGAATAAACTAATTATAAGTATTTTATGAAAATGTTTCCTTTAATGAAAGATTGTGTCTTTTCATTCTTTAATTTGAATTAGTTCTATTTAAATATCATCTTTTGTGAATTTCAACGTAACTTTATAGAGAAAACTCTTTATAATATTTTTTCAAAATATCTTTTTCGTTCCCCCAAATTTATCCATAAAAAGATCAAGTACAAGTTCTTATCTTCCAATCAAATTTCTTCTCTATTTGCTTAGTGCAGAAATTAAAAGACTTGTCATATCCACTAAAACTATTTTTAAATAATTGTATAATAAAATTGCAAAGGGTGGAGGGGGGGAGAAAGTATCATATTTAAGAAAACATTTCTCACGTATTATAAGCCTCCAATTATTTGCATATTTTTGATAATATGAAATATATTCCAATAAATAGCCCTATGATGCATACAAAAATATTTATCGGGAAAGGTAATTTTGTTGCTAGGTAAATCTATCCATCGTTTAGTTGCTAAGAATGTTTAATATACTGATGATCTGCTTTCTTATAAGGAAAAAATAATGTCGTGAGTTTTCTAGATGTAAGCGGTATCGTCTTTTAAAATGAGAAATTATTAATAAACCAATGTTATGCATTAAATAAATAGAACACAATATAACCAAATATATAATTCACAGAGTATTACTATTATTAAACTGAACTTTAAAACATACAAGTAAAACCTCTTTATAATGACAATGTTTATTTAAAAATTTCACGATTACATAGAGGGGTGTTTATCATGATCCCAAAATATGTCATGATGATATTTATCGTGACTGATTCTTGATAAGTAAGTCAATAACTCAGACTGATAAAGGAAAAACCAAAATCGATAATAATATAACCCAAATGCGATTGTTTTAGAGAAAAGTTAAGTCAATACGAAATATAATTAAAACAAGAGTTTGAAAGAAATTGCATAGTTTACAAAAATTTGGTGTTAAAGTGTAATAGTATCTAGTATGTAACAGATCTTAAATGCATGTCTGTCTTTGAAAATGAAATGAAGACATAAATTAACGTAACAAGAGGTCTAGGATCAACTCAGAAAGA
The DNA here is from genome assembly GCF_002878395.1 of Capsicum annuum. Lineage (NCBI taxonomy): Eukaryota > Viridiplantae > Streptophyta > Magnoliopsida > Solanales > Solanaceae > Capsicum > Capsicum annuum. Next base: position 169,176,672 of record NC_061114.1, on the reverse strand, counting down.
CCTATAGCACACAGTATCTCTGACACTGCTTCAAAATTCATATGAGTTCAACCTCTATGACCGATATCAATACTCAAATCTCACTGAAAGAGCACAATATGGATGAGTATGGTCCACTTGTATTCAATAGGTATTATAGGCCAACTAAGAAAAGTAAAAAATAAGATAAGTAAAATACACTATGAGCACACCACTTGCAAGCAGAAAAAGTCTGAAATGGTAGCTTACACCATCTTTACTAACATTTTGAATATATGAATAAAAAAATAAAAATAACGCAGATATATGTATATATACATAAAAGTATTTTTTCTTTCAAAAATACTACTTCTCAATGGTACCAGTATCTCATGAATGTATATGTAAGGAATGAGGATGTAATGTTCACAATCAACTCAATATGATGATATATATGGATTAAATATCATCATATTAAGTTAATTATGAATATTACATCCTTAGTCCATACATGTATATGTATGTATGTATGTATATATATATATATATATATATATTAAGGCCCCTCAAAATTTCAATAATTAATTTTTGACCCTCCGATATAAGAAAATCAACTTTTAATTTTAATTATGTTTAGGGATGTCAAAGGGGTAATTGAAAAAAGTTTTAAAATTTTTGAAAGGGGTTTGAGGTTATTTTGTAATCTCGAGGCATTGAGGGTCCATGATATTACCATGTCACCAGGATAAACTCCGCGATAGCAGTGTGGCACGGAGGCTAGACTCCATGTTATTAGTGTGCCACGCTGTTGTGTTAAAAATGCCCAGTTTTATTTTTTCACCTAGGTGTGGGGCTTTTGGCATTTTTATCCCTTGTAAAGCCTTTAAAAATAAAATAAACCCATTTCCTTAAGTTTTCAAAGATCATTCTCTTTACCTCTCAAACTCAAAACCCAAGAATATTCAAGGTTTTTATAGTAAATTCATCAATCAGGCTCCAAACTTTGAATTTCTTTCAATTCCTTGTGTATTTCAGGCATGTATCTTATTCTCTAACATTAATGTTCCATTTTGGTACTTATTTAATCATTATCCATGTGTTTTGAATTTTAGGTTTGAAATTAGGTTGAGTGGTTTTGATTGGTGTTACTTGAATTACTTTTTCCATATTTTAAATTGATAATTTATGCTTTAAATTTATGATTTTTGAACATAATGGGTGCATTATAATGGGAATTAGAATGAGGAACATGATTTCCCTAAATTGATGACTTTTTCGCTTGGTTATGACATTAACCTCAACCTACTTTATAAATTTGATTTTAGAATGTGGATAATTTCATAATTCAACTTATTTATGAACCCACTGTATGGCATTAATGGATGAATGATTAAAACAGATTTGAAAAGCATTTGGTAGCCCTGGTTTTGATTTTAAAATGGAATTTGGGTGTCTAATGGCTACACGAATTGGTTTGAATTAATTATATATGCTTTCAAACATAATTGGTATGATGATACTAAGTGATAAATACCTTATTATAAGACTCCTGGGTTAATGATTGGGATTATGTGTAAACTTTTTAAATGTGGGCTTAAAGAGAATTATATAGCTCACCGTGAAGGTGTAGTCCCAGGGGGACTAATATTAGAAACAACATTTGCTGTCTCGGGGACCTATATGATATTTTTCTTGGTTCACATATTTTATTTTTGATAGGATAGAGCATTGGTGTCTTTATCCATTCCTTCAAATTCCTTGACTTATGCGGCTAACACACACTTGGGCCCTTTTAGTAGGGGGAGACTAACCCATATGGCACGTGTGTTCCTTTAGGCCAGAGCGAGCTACATAGTTAAGTTTATGGCTTAAACTCTTATGTTCATGAACCTTTATCTTATCTCGGAATCCTCTATGTGCATATATGAATGTGTATATATGGTTTGACAAATTTTTTAGACGACATTATTTTATCACTTTCCTTGAGTTACATGCTAGTGTGTATCCCACTGACCATTCCTAGATGCTATATCATTTCATGATGTTGGGTACAAAGAGTTTTCTATTGCTCATGTGTAGTGTTAGATGGTTAAGTACTCTTGTGAATTTGTTGTGAAGTGGTGAGCTTCTATCTTTCAGAAGTCCTGATCATTTTACTAGTTTCATTACTATTTTAGTACTTCGGATTATATTTGGTCATAGTAAGGGGCATGTCCCATCTTAGTTGGTATTCTGGTTATAGAGGCTTTTGTTGACAAGTATGGGTTGATTGTTGTTTGGATTCTTAGAAATTTTATTTGGTTTATCTATTCTTCTTATTTCTATTTGGTTGACTTTTGCTTTTTAATTTTATTATGCTTATAAGGTAATGCTAAGGGGGTGGTCTCTGGCTCTTGATGGGCTTAAGATAGCTGTCATGGCCAGGCTCGAGTAAGGTCATGATAAATAAGGTATCAAAGCATAATTTAGGGTCGTTGGATGTCCACAAACCCTTATTGAAGATAGTCCTTTTTAAGGGTGTGTAGCATTATAAGGGGGAGGTTATAAGGAATTTAGGAATATCTCCCTATCTTACCTTCAATTTTTGGGATATAGAATTTTGTGCAATGAAACTTATCTAACTTCTGGCTTACACTCATTTCAAATCATGCCTTCCCAAAGATCTGATGATCATAGACACTTTATTAGACCCTCTATCCTACTTGAGGGAAATATGATGGGAACTTATCCTACTTATAGAGTGCAGACCCAGTCAAGGGTTCCTTCTCCTGACTATACTATTTGATATAGAGTTCCACTTATCCCTACTAGTCCTCTTTGGGCTTTCCCAAATAGTGATACTTATGCTCAGTCACCTTAGGGAGATATCTCTAATGTGTAGTTATTTTGTTCTATTCATATGCTTACATAGTTAATGGAATTATAGTCTCATCAGTTTGATTATGTTGGTTCTGTTGCTTATTTATCTGTGATCGCTTGGGTTGGATAGTTTATGAGGTTGAATCCCCTAACCTATATAGGCTTTGAGGTTAAGAAGAATCCTCAGGGTTTTTTGATGAGATGAATAAGATTGTTAGGATGATGCATACTACTAACTATGAAGGTATAGAGTTTGTTGCATGTCATTTGAAAGATGTATCTTATTATTAGTATGAGGCATGGGAAACAATAAGAGGTGATGATGTTGAATAGAAAGTGTGGGATGACTTTTTAGGTTCTTTTCTTGATCACTTCTTTACTCAAGAATTAAGGGAATCTAAGGTTGAAGTATTTGTGAACTTGAAGCAGGGGAAGATGAGTGTGAAGGAGGATGCTCTAAAATTTTAGCAGTTATCCCAATATGATCGAGAGTTAGGGGCTAACATTATGTCCAAAATGAGAAAGTTTACTTCAGGGTTGTCCTATGAATTGGTATTGGAGTTCAATGTCGCGATGTTGAATAATGATCTAGACATCTCCTGGTTGGTAGTATATATGTAGTTGGTAGAGAATGAGAAGACAAAGTAGGCAGATATAGGAGAACAGCAGAACAAACAGTATAGATATTCAAAGTAGGGTAGGGATCAGTAAAATAGTGGGAGAGGTGGTAGACAATAGACTAAGAAAAAGAATTAGGGGAATTCTAATTCGACTACTAGTGCTCCCTATCCTTAGCCTTTAGGTGATTGTTATTTTTAGACTAGCAGTGGTCAAAAGGCACAGGGTGCCCAGTTTGAGGCTAGTGGAGCTCAGTCAGCCCCACCTTATCCTCTTTGCCAATTTTGTGGGCATCTTTACCATGGTTATTGTGTGAAGGAGTGGAACTTATATTATAATTTTTATCAGCCTGGTCATCTATAGAGAAATTATCCTATAGCTAAAGTTGCCACTACAGCTAATAAGGTTCCCATTGCTGCTTCTTCAGTTGTAACACCTAAGCGTACCACTTTTAGTACTGACACTAGCCAAAATCATCTCTATGCACTTGTACTTGTTAGGAATCTAAGGCATCCCCAGATTTTGTTACTAGTATTATAGATTTTCTCTCATGATGTTTATTATTTTCTTGGTGTGTGTTCTACCATATTTTATGTGACCCCTTATGTTGATGTACACTTTGGTTTTTTTCCTTAGAATATTTTTGACCCCTTTTCAATGTTTACTCTGATGGGTGATTCTATTGTGGCTAGAAAATTCTATAGGGATTTTGTGGTATCCATCTTTCATAGAGAAACATTTGTGGATTTGATAGAGCTTGACATGGTAGTTTTTAATATAATCTTACGGATGGATTGGCTTCATTCATGCTATGCTGCTCTGAATTGTAGGACACGAAAGGTTGATTACCACTCTCCTAATGAACTAGATATTGAATGGGAGGTAAGTTCCTTAGTACACAAAGTAATGTTTATTTCCTATCTTAAAGATCAGAAGTTGGTTTCCAAAGGGTGTATGTATCAACTAGTTCGGGTTAAGGATTCTAATTTTGAAAATCCTTCTTTGCAATATATCCCTGTGATGAATGAATTTCCTAAAATACTTTCTGATGATCTTCCTGGGATTTCACGCAATAGGTAAATTGATTTTGGGATTGATTTTTTATCAGATACTCATCATATTTCCATTCCTCCTTATAGGATGGCTTTAGTTGAACTAAAGAAATATAATGAGAAGTTGAATGATTTCCTGGATAAGGGTTTCATTTATTCTGGTATTTCTTCGTAGGGTTCTCCCGTGCTTTTGTATGAAAAAAGGATGTGTCTCTTCGGATATTTATAGTCTATCCTCAGCTAAATAAGTATACAGTGAAAAATAAGTACCCTGTTTCTAGGATTGATGATCTTTTTTACCAACTCCAGGGTGATAGATATTTTTGTAAGATTGATCTTCATTTAGGCAATCATCAGTTGAATTTTAGGGAGGTTGATATTCCAAAGAATGCTTTTAGAACCTGGTATGGACATTACAAGTTATTGGCCATGTCAATTGGGTTGACTAATGCTCTGGTTGCTTTTATTGATCTGATGAATCAGGTGTTCAAGCGGTTTTTGACTTATTATTGATGATATCTTAGTATACATTAGGAGTGAGGAAGATTATGCCAATAATCTCTAAATTGTGTTGCAAAATCATAAGGATTAGAAGATTTATGCTAAATTATCTAACTGTGAGTTTTGGCTGAATGATGTGACTTTTCTTGGTCATATTATTTCTAGTAAGGGGATAAATATGGATCCATAGAAAGTAGAGATAGTTAGGAAGTGGCCTAGACCCACGACTCCAACCGACATTAGGATTTTCTTGGGCTTGGCTGGGTATTATAGGATGTTTGTGAAGAATTTCTAATCTATTGCTACTCCTCTTAGAAAGTTGACTAAAAAAGGTTAAGTTTTTCTAGTCTGATGCTTGTGAGGGTAGTTTTGAGAAGTTGAATAATAAGTTAACATTTTCGCTAGTTTTGACCTTGCTCGGGGGTACTTAGGGATTTGTTGTGTATTGTAATACGTCCCGTGTAAGACTAGGTTGTGTTTTGATGCAGCATGGTAAGGTTGTAGCCTATTCTTCAAGGTAGCTTAAAGTTCATGATAGGAATTTCCTAACTCATGATCTAGAGTTAGAAAATATGGTCTTCGCATTGAAGATTTGGTGCCATTATCTGTATGTAGTGCAAATGGATATCTATTCAGATTATAAGATCTTGAAGTACGTGTTTACTCAAATGAAATTGAATCTTAGGTAGAGGCAGTGACTTGAATTTCTTAAGTATTACAACATAAGCTTGCACTACCATCCAGGTAAAGCTAATGTGGTTGATGATGCTCTTAGTAGGTTGTCTATGGGAAGCGTATCTCATGTGATGAGAAGAAAAAAAGATTGATAAAGAATGTTCACCAGTTGTCTAACTATGGAGTTCTTATCTTGGACTCTAAGGATGTAGGAGTTATTATTCAAAAAGAGGTTAAATCATCTTTCAGTGCTGAGGTGAAGGAGAAGTAGGCTTTGGATCCCATACTTATGCAGGTTATGGATGATGTGGGTTAGAAAAAGTTTATGTCTTTTGAGATTGGGGGAGATGGCATTTTGAGGTATCAAGGTAGGTTATATGTTACTAATATTGATGGGTTGTGGGAAAGGATTTTCACTAGGGCACATGATTCATGACATATAGTTCATTCGGGTTCAATAAAGATGTACTATGACTTGAAAGAAATCTACTGATGGGACTATATAAAGAGAGAGATAGAAATTTCATGGCTAAATGTATGGTTTTTTAGTAACTTAAGGTTGAAAACTTGAGGCATGGTATCATGTCTTAAGAGATAGAGTTAACTATATGGAAGTGGTAGAAGATTATATGGATTTTGTTATGGGTCTTCCATGGTCTCGTAGTCAGTATGATTCTATTTGGGTCACTATGGATAGAAATGACTAAGTCTACTGTCTTCTTGCCTATAAGGACTAACTACTTAGGAGAGTATTATGATAAGTTGTTCATTTAGGAACTTGTTAAGTTACATGGAGCACCGGTGTCTATCATTTTAGATCGAGCTACACAGTTTTCTTCTCAGTTTTATCATTCGTTTAAAAAAGTTTGTGAACACAGGTGAACCATAGCACTATTTTCCACCCTCAAAAGGATAGACAAGCGAAGTATACTATTCAGACATTGGAGGATATGCTAAGGGCCTATGTGATTAATTTTAAGTGAAGTTAGGTGGATCATTTTCCTCTTATTGAGTTTGCTTACAATAACAATTATCATTCTAGCATTCAGATGGCCTCTTTCGAGAATCTTTATAGTAAAAGGTACAGGTCTCTTATTAGGTAGTTTGAGGTAGGTAAGACTAGGTTTTTTCATCCTGACTTGGTTCACCAAGCTATTGAGAAGTTGAAAATGAATAGAGAAAGACTTAAGACTACTCAGAGTTGTCAAAAGTTTTACACGGATATGAGCTAAATGGAGTTGGTGTTACAAGTTAATTATTGGGTATTAATAAAGGTTTCTCCTATGAAAGGAGTCATGATTTTGCAAAGAAGTGGAAGCTTAGTCTCCGTTATATTGGCTTATATCAGGTTTTATGGAGGATTGGGAATGACCTTTATGATTTAGAATTGCCTGCAAGTTTATCTTTGATTCATTCCATGTTTCATGTGTCCATGTTGAATAAGGTGTGGGTGATCCTTCTTTGATAGTTCTTGTAGAGGGTGTCGGTGTTGTGGATTCCTTGTCTTATGAAGAGGTACCTATTGATATATTTGATAGACAAGTTCGACAATTGAGGACAAAGGATGTAGCTTTGGTGAAAGTCTATTGGAGAAGTCAAAAGGTGGAAGAAGCTACATGGGAAGCTTAGGAAGATATGAGAACCAAGTAACCATTTTTGTTACCTCTGTTGGACGAAAGTGCGTAAGGTATGAGTTTCATTTTCCTTTTGTCGCATTCAGAAATTTGTCATTTGGTTTGGATGTATTCTTGCTATTGTCATGCTAAAAGTGTTTTAACTTATCATTCGAGAAATGAATGATCCTTGAGGGGATAATGTAAGACCCCTCAAAATTTCATTGATTTTATTTGTGACTTTCCGGCATGCATAATGTAAATTTTTTACTAGAATAATGTTTAGCAATGTTAAAGGGGTAATTTAGGAGATTTTTAGAATTTTTGAAAAGGGTTCCGGGTCAATTTGGGACCCCTTAGAAGTGAGGGTCTGTGACATTGCTGTTCACGGAGGATAACCTTCACAATAACAACGTGGCACGGAAGCTAGCCCCCATGATATTAATGTGCCACATTGTTGTGTTGATAATGCCTAGTTTTGTTTTTTTCACTTGGAGTGAGGTGATTGTTGTCTTTTTACCCCTTATACAAATTTTAAACATAAAATAACGAAATTCCCCTTAGTTTTTAATGATCAAATCATTTACTTTCTATCTCAAACTCAAAACCCAAGAACATTCATGAGTTTTACAATGAATTCATCATTCGGGCTCTAACTTTTAGATTATGTATAATTCCTTGTTTATTTCAGGGATATGTCTCACTTCCTAACTTTAATTTTATATTGCGGCACTTATTTAATCATATTCATATGTTTTGAATCCTGGGTTTGATATTGGGTTAAGGGGTTTTGATTGGTGTTACTTGAATTACTTTTCCTATGTTTTAAATTAATCATTTATGCTTTAAATTTATGGTTTTTTGACTGAATGGATTAATTATTATAGTAATAGAATGAGGAACATGGGTTTTCATAAATTGATGACTTTTTGGCTTGGTAATGACATTAACTTCAACCCACTTTGTAAATTTAGTTTTTGAACATGGATAATTGCATAATTCATGTTATTTATGAACCCATTGCATGGAATTAATGGATAAATGGTTTAAACGGATTTTAAAGGCCATTAGTATTCATGGTTTGAATTTTTAAATGGTACTAGACAGTCTAATGGTCACATAGATTGGTTTGTCATGATTATATAAGCTTGCGAAAAAATTGGTATTGTGGTAGCAAGTGGTTAATACCTTAATATAAGACTCATGGGTCAATGTTTGGGATTATGTACAAACTATTATAATTTGTACTTAAAAGTAATCATATAGCTGTGAAGTTGTAGTCCTGAGAGGACTAACACTAGCAGCCACGTTTGCTGGTGTAGGGGTTTATATGATCGTGTGCTTAGTTCACACATTTTATTTTGGATTGGCTAGAACCTTGGTTTATTTAGCCCTTTCTTTGGATTCCTTGGTTTGTGTAGTTAACATGCATTGAGACCTTTTCAGCAGTGGGAGCTGAACCCATATACCACGTAGGTGCCTTTAGGACGGAGGGAGCTACATAGTTCAGGTTAATGGTTTAAACTCTCATGTTCATGACCCTTTACCCTATCCTGGCATCGTATTTGAGCATATATTAATGTGTGTATGTGGTTTGACTAGTTTTGGACATCGCATTATTATATCACTTTCCCTGAGTTACGTTACATTGCTTATCCTACTGACCATCCCTGGACACTACATCATTTCATGATGTAGGGTCTGAAAGGTTTTTTTTTGTATTTCATGCATTTCAGGTAAGTATCCTATTCTACAAACTTTGAATTGCTTTCAATTTCTTGTGTATTTTAGGCATGTATCCTATTCTCTAACTTGAATTTTCCATTTTGGCACTTATTTAATCATTATCCACGTGTTTTGAATTTGGGGCTTCAAATTCGGTTGAGGATTTTTGATTGGTGTTACTTGAATTACTTTTTCCATAGTTTAAATTAATGATTTGTGCTATAAATTTATGGTTTTTGAACATAATGGGTGTATTATTATGGGAATTAGAATGGGGAACATAATTTTACCTAAATTCATGACTTTTTGTTTTTGTAATTACATTAACCCCAACCTACTTTATAAATTTGGTTTTAGAACATGGATAATTTCATAATTCAACTTATTTATGAACCCATTGCATGACATTAATGGATAAATAGTTTAAGCGGATTTAAATAGGAGGCCATGGTTTGGATTTTAAAATGGAACTTAGGAGTCAAATGGTTACACAGATTGGTTTGAATTGATTATATAATCTTGCAAATATAATTGATATGATGATACCAAGTGATAAATACCTTAATATAAGACTCCTGGGTTAATGGTTGGGATTATGTACAAACTTTTTAAATTTGGGCATAAAGGGAATTGTGTAGCTCACGGTGAAGATGTAGTCCCCGGGAGACTAATACTTGAAGCCACATATGATGGCGTGGGGATCTATATGATCTTGCGCTTGGTTCATACATTTTATTTTGGAATGGCTAGAGCCTTGGTGTCTTTAGCCTTTCCTTCACACTAGGGCCCTTTTAAAAGGAATAGATGAACCCATATGGCTCATAGTTTCCTTTAGGACAAAGCGAGCTACATATTTCAGGGTAGTGGTTTAAACTCTCATGTTCATGACCCTTCACCCTATTCTGGCATCCTATATATATGTGCAGATATGAATGTGTGTATGTGGTTTGACTTATTTTGGACATGGCATTATTTTATCACTTTTACTAAGTTACATGCTGGTGCTTATCCTAATGATTGTCCCTAGATGATACATCATTACATGATGTAGGGTCTGAAAGGTTTTGTTTTTCTCCTTTGTAGCGTTAGGTGGATGTGTACTCCTATGGATTTATTGTGAAGTTGTGAGCTCCATCTTTCGGAAGGCCTAGTTATTTCACTAGTTTCATTACTATTTTAGTACATTGGATTCTTATTGGTCATAGTCGGGGCCATGTCCTGATATAGTTTACTACCAAACAGTATCTAAATGAGCACAAAATAATCCGCAATCTTGCAAAAAAGCCCACACATACAAGACACCAAGCGGAAACAACAAACACAAACTTGAAAGATAAACAAGATAGATAACTTGACACAAAGAGAATATGAAATGTAGAAACTAAAGAGTGTATCAAACTCTAAAACCTCTACAAATCACATTAACAAGCACCAAGTTCCTATGCAAACACAAGACGAACTCGGTTCACTCAAGCACTCACGTTTCTAGCCGTTTCACAAAACAAGTGGAACCTTTCTCTTATGATGTTCAAAATTAGTGGTCTACTCTCTCCTTGAGAGGAAAATGGTGTTTCAATGTTACAATCTTCATTCAAAATAAGCTAACTAAGGAGAGCAAGACTAAAAGGATCCTATAAATAGTCTATTACAAAAGTCATGAGGAAAAGACCCTTCTATCCTTAATGAAAGGGGTGGGTTTGGGATGAAAAAGTGTGTAGCTTTGGTGTGTTTTGTAACACCTAAGTAAATTCCTCACATGTCAATGCATATACTCCTTTGGGTGGCTCCAATACATGCTCCAATACGTCTACTATCATAAACTTGTCTTGAAGCCATTGTAGTTGCTGAGCTTGACTCCTAGTGATTGGTCTCAAGCCCATGATGCCCATATCATCCTCTCCATCTTGAAATGAATTTGTCCTCATATTCGCACCTTGCAAAATGTAAGAGAGGAAAAACAAGGACACAATCCTCAAAATAGGAGGGATAGCATTAGTACCACAAATTGTATAGACATGCCAAGGGGGTACACTTTTGGAATACAACCAACAGTCCTTTGTTATGATCATTAAACACATACGACAAGCATCACAAAGGACATGGCTAAGATAAACATCAAGGAAAGAGGAGTGCAATCCGACACTATAGCATATGTCATCAATACAAGGTTGTTAACCTTCAGAATATACCCACGGGTCCTTGTGTGTGACCTGAGAAGCTTAGCATGAATGACATAGAGGAAGTGGCTTTGGAAAAATATCAAGATATAAGGAAACTACAATGGTCATAATGACTTTTCTATACCCAAAATGTAAGACTACCTTTATGTTAGGAACCATAATATACATTAGTTTCATTACCTCTACAAAAGACCTCATCAAATATAGTGCCACCATTTATCTTAAGATCCACCTCAACCACATATCACCATCATGCAAAGAATAAAACCAACAACCAAACTTCCTACCAATACATAATACAAATTCAAAATTAACATGGTTATCATCATAGGTAAAGAGGTAGTATAAAAAGGAATCAAGTGTGAAGATATCTTGCCGAGGGAGTACACTTTTAATATTCAACCATAAATCCTTTATTTTTACCATAAAACATGTACTTTGAAAATTACAAAGGATAGGGATAAGATAATCATCAAGGAAATATAAGCATAACTCGAGGCAACCCCTTTTCCAACCCAGTAGTGTTTCGGGATCAAAGGGATGGTGTAACTAAAGGTATAAGCCAAAATTACCCAATATTTTTACCAGGAAATCATCCAAGACTAAAGATTTGTGACCTAGAAGACTTCTATTAAGAGAAAGCACACCTTTATTCACAAGTTTTCAAAGCATATGATTACCTTGAGTAAAACTAGTTGCACGGTTTACATCACAAAAGCTCAAAGTAATAAGTTCAATATCATGGTGAATATTACAATAATGAACATTAACTTGAGGATTTTGAATCACACCACTCATATGATCAAGTACTGAACTATCCATAATAGAAAATTGGCCATCATATGCAACAAGAGAACTACCAAGCAAGGATTCATTCTTTTCTACGCTGTGTAAATCTGAAGGTACTTAACATTGGATACTAATATCCTTATCACAACATTTCAAGCCTAAGGAAGTGTAGAGTTTAGAATTTATACCTCGGTGTATGCCACAAAAGTCCACTTGTTTGGAGCTCTCGGCCAAGGGTGTCACTAGCTCATTTCCTATGTTATCGTGTGGAACCCCTTTTTGATCCTTCTTTGATAGCATATGCAATTGTAACGGTACACAAGAAGGATCAATTCTAGGAAAAGGTCTTGCATATGGGTTAGTGAGTATCAAATATCCAAAGTGGGAAAACCCCACAAGCACAATTTTCTTTCTCTTTCCCACTTCACTACCCGCGGTTTCCCTTTCCCTTGCTTTCTTTTCTTTGCATTCTTCTTGTATCTCACCACTAAGTTTCTCTCCATCTTGAGGCTTGGCCTCATTCTCCTTGTATTGTAACTCTCCCCCATTTTCTACTTGATGGGCTATTTTCGGGTTAGTGTAGCTTGGGAAAGACATTGGATTTAGTTGAGTGTAGGGTCTTTAAATTGGAGGATTTTAGAGTGGAGGATTCAAGTTTAGGGATGGAATTTTTATTCCAAGTCTGTCTTATTGAACTTGGTAGATTTAGGAATGGCTAGGTCCATCTTATTCTCGGCTTGGGGAGTGAAGATTGAGTTTGTGTGTAGCACTTAGTGGAAACAATCTTTAGTTCAAGTTCTCAGGAGTAATACTAGGAGAGGTATTTTGAGGGGTATGAGGTCGATAAATCCTTTGTATTTTCACCCGCTCCAACCTCTCACTCGTTGAGGCGATATCCGATCCCAACTTCTCAACATTTTCCTTTATCCTAGCCATGCCTTAAGACAAAGTTTCAAGACACGCTAAGAGGGCATTCATAACATTATTGTTCGCGATTGGATTATTGGAATTTTTGGGTTCCATTTGCAATTGTACCTATAAAACAAGCAAATGTTACTTTAAAATACGCTCACACATTCTTCACACTCGGCTTTCTCACTTTGTTCTTCAAGTGTTGTAAGCCGACTGTCAAACTTTGAGTTCTTAGGAATCAGCCTACTCTTGAGTTAGAATGGATTTCGGTTTTGAAGACTCAAGGAAGTTTCCTAAGCAGTTGAACCAAGAACAACTACAAATTTTAAATGAACAAAGCACCAAAAAGAACGTTGACACGAACACGTACTCGAAAACTAGTTCACAACTTAGTAGGTTGTTACTTAGTTGCCAACTAGTGTAGGAGTCAATAGAAAGAAAACTAGTAGAGACAAGGAAAGAAACTTGGAATGTCCTATGACTTGAGTTTTGTTGTTGATGTGGCCCACAATTTTTATTTTGGCCGTTTGGTGTTGTTGTTTTGTTGATGTTTGATGTTGTCCAACTTGTATGATTCAATTTTGTTTTTTTGCTTAGGCTTTTTGGTTTTTGGAATCGAAGACAAGGCCTTGGACTCTATTTTTAAAAAGGCCACAAAGGTGTCAATAAACTTTTCGTCAACTTGTACTAAAATGGCAAAAACCTTTTTGCTTTGGCTTTGTCCCTTTCCTCTTTTGGTTTTTCTTGAAAAAGGTTTTGACACTCTTTTGGTAAGGGAGCTTTTAGGAGGTCTTTTGTTGATATGCTTCTTTGGGTGTTATCTTGAAACTATTTTCAAGACAAACACAATACTTAACCTCTCTCTTCCCCTTTTAAAATCAAACATCCCTTTTGTTGAATATTCACCTCAAGAACATTATGAACAACAATAAGAACACTTATGAACTATAACAATATTCAAGTCGTCCAACCCTTCAAAAACACTAAAAAAAGGCTCAAACCTTGGACCTTAGACTCAAGTGTGCAAGGGAAAAAACAAGCTAATACACAAAACTACTAATACAAGCAAAATAAAACCTAAATCTATGCTTCAAATCTTTGCCAAGGCACACAAACAAGACACAATTTCTCTGCCAAGGTACAAAAATGAGAACAACTATTTTTTTGTGAGATTGTCTATTTTTGACGCCTCTTCTAGTGTTAGGAAACAAAGATATACCACTATAACACACAAAACACACAAAATTCAAGCCCAAAATTTCGGCCAAGAACCAAAAAAAAATGGGACAGCTTCACTATTTTTGAGTTTTTCAGCTTTTTAATGCTTTTTTTTATTTTTTAAGTGAACAAGCCCAAGATTGATCTCATGGGAATCAAATCAATGATGGCTCTGATACCAAATGATACCAAACAATATCTAAATGAGCACAAAATAGTCCACAATCTCACAAAACAGCCCACACATACAAGACACCAAGCAGAAACAACAAACACAAACTTGAAAGATAAACAAGATAGATAACTTGACACAAAGAGAATACGAAATGTAGAAACTAAAGAGTGTATCAAACTCTAAAACCTCTATAAATCACATTAACAAGCACCAAGTTCCTATGCAAACACAAGACAAACTCGGTTCACTCAATCACTCACGTTTCTATTCGTTTTACAAAACAAGTGGAACCTTTCTCTTATGATGTTCAAAATTGGTGGTCTACTCTCTTCTTGAGAGAAAAATGGTGTTTCAATGTTACAATCTTCACTCAAAATAAGCTATATAAGGAGAGCAGGACTAAAAGGTTCCTGTAAATAATCTATTACAAAAGTCATGAGGAAAAAACCCTTCTACCCTTAATGAAAGGGATGGGTTTGAGATGCAAAAGTGTACAGCTTTGGTGTGTTTTGTAACACCTAAGGAAATTCCTCACATGTCAATGCATATACTCCTTTGGGAGGCTCCAATACATGCTCCAATATGTCTACTATCATAAATATGTCTTGAAGCCATTGCAGTTGCTGAGCTTGGTTCCTAGTGATTGGTCTCGAGCCCATAATACCCGTATCATAGATGGTATTCTGATTTTAGAGGCTTTTGTGGATAATTATGTGTAATTGTTATGTGCATTCTTTGAACTTTCATTTTGTTTATCTATTCTTCTTATTTCTATTAGGTTGACTTCCGCTATTTATTTTTATTGTGCTAATGAGGTAAGGCTAAGGGGGTAAATGCTGGCCCTTCGTGGGCTTGAGGTATCCATCATAGACAGGCTTGCAGTCGGGTCATGACATACACACACATATATTTAAGCCCACATTCATGATTCATCTACTCTAATTAGGTACCATCAGAATTAATATACACGTAAGACATTATTAATATCATATCAACCTCTAACTCAGATAATTTATCATGATAAATGAAAATAAATGCTCTAATAAGGCCTATATTTTCAAAATAAGCCCCCAGATAGACATCATATCTAGAGTAAATACATTAAGATGCACAGATAAGGCCAACGATGTCAAATAAAACCCCTTACACGGGCAACCCACAATCCAAATATCACAAACTAACCATAATAAAGGTAATATCAAAATATAATTTCCATAGTTATTTTACCTAAGACATATCATTCTTTACTTATTCATTAACTACCCAACTCAATCTGAAAGAAGTTAAGCTATAACCTATCTCAAAATGATGGAATCTCAATCTAAACTACTCCAACTAGGAGATTTTCCCTCACGAACGGCCTTTGAACTAACTACTATATTCAAATATAGCATCTACACATTAAAAGAAAGCTAAAAATACACATATTGCTCTTATTTGGGATGGATCCAAAATGGGTTCAAAAAATAAGTTTGTAAAGAAAGGGAAAAAAACTAAATTTTTTTAAAAATACATTCAAGGTTAAAGGAGTCTACCAGATAAAAATCACATGAAGATTACTTAAAAATGAGGTCCAAACAGAAAAAATAACTTTTCAATTTTTACCGGCAAGAAACCCCAAAAATTCATCAAAAATTGAATGGGTAAAAATAGAATCTTATTTCAAAATCATAGTCCTTAAGTGGAAAGGATTCTATGGGTGAAAATCCAAGAAAAAACTAGTAAGAATTGAAGCTCAAATCAAAGAAATACAAAATTTTCAATTCGGAGAAAAATTATCAAAAACTCTTTTGAAATATTTGATTTATTAAAATTTTGATGATACAATTGGTAGGAAATAATTTGGAACTTAGCTAGAAACTTAGTTGCACGAACATACGCAAGAAATCTCCCGCTCAAGTTCCCAATATGATAAAAATGGTAAAACTAAGTAAAAAGGTGGAAAATCTCAAAATTAAATTATTTTCAGCCAAAAAAGAGGGGTTGTTGACCGTGGGCATTGACCACACCAGCAACTTACAAAAAATAGATTTTGACCCTCGAAACTCACCTGAAACTTTGTGAACATGAACAAATACTTCAAATTTATCATAAAACATGTTTCCTATCTAATTAAATTATTGAATTTACGGAAAAAGGTCATTTATAACAAGTTTCTATCTGCTTATTTAGTGTTGCCGTATCTCTCATATTTTTGTATTGCTCTGATTTAGTTTTTATTATTTCGTACTTCTTTTTTTATGTAATCCATCTCTTTGTCGGCTATTCTTTTATCTTGAGCCGAGGGTCTATCAGAAACAGCCTCTCTACTTCTTCGGAGGTAGCAATATGGACTGCGTATATCTTACCCTCCCCATACCCAACTTTGTGGGAGCACACTGGTTTTTTGTTTTTGTTGGGATGATCATAATATAAATAAATATTTTGAATCCAAACCAACCACGCTACCAATCCCAAATAAATTCTCTGAATTAGATGAATTTGTTTTGCTATCCGACACTAGGATCAAGAAATGTTGGTTGTGGACAATTCTTTTCTCTTAAAGCCTTAAATTAAACTCGAATTCACCCAAAGTCTTTCCGAAAGCCTTGGGAACATGCTAAACATCCCAATAACCCAAAATCAATATGTAGAAACTATGAGAAAGGGAATATGGTAAACACATTAAAGAGAAAATTACCTAAATTATGTGTCATTATAGTGTTGTTATATACTGATATTTGATGTTCAGATTTAATTTAGAAGCTATAAATTAAAGTATGTGTCATACCCCGAAGTTTCGTAACTAAATTTTTTTGTCCCAAGAATTTCAAGTGTTATCTTCTAAATTGAATGATGTTTATTCCATGGGAAATTTTTAAGATTTTTACTTTTTGTCATATGAAAATTCAGTAAGCTTTCCATCGATATATAATTTGTCTAAATTCGATAACCGGGTAAGAAGTTATGACTATTTCAAGTCCCCATCGTAACACATCGGCATATTGGTGAGTGGTGCACCGCGCCACACGATAAATGGCAATTGTCCTTTTTCTAGTGTCCCAGTGCAATTTGTCCATGTCATGCCAAACTTCCAGGTCGCAAGCAAAGTGGCAATGCGATGGCTCCGCGTTGCGCCATTTCCTTATTTCTCAATTGTCAAATTCCAGTGACACAGCATGATAGTGCTGCATCGCACTAGGGGTCCAGGTTGAGAAATTTTCACCAATATAAAAGACGCATCCAGGGATAAAAAGGTCAATTTCCCACCCCTATTTAAGCCCTTTAACACGAGATTTAGCTATTTGGAACCCAAAATATACTAGTTTCACTCGATTTTCTCTCAAGAACAAGCTAGGGTTTCAATTGGGGATTCAACTTCAAGAAAGTATCTCTGTCAATCTTTTCTAAATCAAGAACTAAGGTATGTCATGTGTTGATTCATGGGTTTCTTTCACTCATAAAGCTCAAGAATCTCTTTTCAAAATTAAAGATTTGTATATTTACGAATGGTCATGATTTGGTTGATTTAAAAAATGATGTTCATGTTGTTATTTGGTTTCATTCAATGTTATAGACTATAAATTACAAGAATTAATTCTAGTATGTGAGGAATTATGCGGTATTCAGGATCAAACCTTTTAATTCACAAGTTGATTGATGTATCCTTGATTATTAGATGTGTTAATGATTGTTCAACCATAGTATGTTCCCCCCATGTTTGATTAAATGCCTATGTGAAGGAAAAGTGTCATATTAGTATGATAATCTTAAATCTCCATTCACGTACAAGTTATGTATGTTTAGTGTTTTATTTAATGTCTTAGCCAATGTACTATGTATTATTGATGTTTGTCCTGTACTTAAGAAAGTCATGCTTTGTCAGTTTCCTTTTATTGAGTCCTGGGTATACTTGTACCCAAAAAATATAGATGTGCGCCTAGAGTTCGTGTTATATTTTCACGACATCCTTAGTCAAGTCATGATCCATAGAACTCAGTTAATTATATGATTCAAGAAACCTCAATAACACAGTAATCTTAGTACTATTCCTTCAGTCAATGAAACTCAGTTAATTCAGTCCATTTTAGTTCAATAATCCATGATCAGTGTCTATTCAGATGGGAGTAGGAATTAGCACCGAGTGAATCTAAGGATGGGAACACATACTGCTAAATAAGGGTGTGATGCTTAGAAATGATCCTTGCATTCTAGAACTATGTAGCCTGCATAGGTTGATACATCAATACTATCAGATGAAGGTTGATAAGGGGTATAAGAACTGTCAGATAAGGGCTCCACCATTCTCTTTTGGGGACAATATCAGATGAGGGTCACTCATAGCTTGTCTGTACCAGTGGGGCGGTATGGACACCCTTCGAATTGGGGTTAAAAATTAGACCCCAACTCAGCCATAATGGCGTATTAGGGGTATGTCGGTTAGATAACTACTTCCCATAGTTTTAGTTATGAAATCAGGATTGTCATATATAGTTATTCAGTCTCAGTAATAGAACTCAGATAGTTCTATAGAATTTAGGATTGTTAGATACAGTCACTATCAGATATAGTCAACTCAGAATAGTACAGAACTCAACCAGTTCCACCAGATTCAGGACTTTCAGATACAATCAATTATGTCCTCAGTTATATCAGTCATCAGAATTCAGTTATTAGTCATGTTAGTTATCAATAAATTCATGTTATCACTATCTCAGATATAGTTATGCCATATTCATGCATGTATTCTCACATTTATATTAGTCAGTTATCCAGTATTATTTATGCATATGAACCCCATGTATTAAGTATACCTTCTATGCATACCAGTACATTCAAAGTACTGACGCATTTGTGCTATGGTGTATTATACCATAGGTTCAGAAGCATGAGCTCCAGAGCATCAGCAACATTCAAGTCTCAGCAGTCAAAGTTAGTAGTGAATCCTCATCTTTCCAGGACATGATCATTTATTTATCATCTCATTTATTAATTTATAATTTGGAGTTAGTTGGGGACATCTCCTATAAACTCCTTATACATACAGTTATATTTTTGAGGTTTTTCAAACTAAAATATGTTTAGAAAGTATTTTAGTTTTAGGTATTCTATTAACCCACTTAGATGTTATATTTTATCAGTCATGCAATTTTGAACCTTATTGCCTTTTAGCCTCTATTTTTGCATTATATTTAGTATGTTATACACTGTACAGGTATAAATATCAGTCATGGGTTAGTTTGTGGTCCTTCAGGGTCGTGAGCACCATGTAGCATTTTGAGTACCAGATTTGGGGCGTTACAGACTTGGTATCAGAGCCTAAGGTTCAATAGAGTCCTAGGAAGTCTGAAAGCCGCATCTAGTAGAGTCTTGTGCATGGGTGTATTGCGCTCCACATTTATGTATAGCGGTTATGAGATGTTTTAGGAATAGTTTCCCTTCTTTCAGTATTCATGTAGTGTTAGTAAGCATAATCTCAAGTCAATCTCTGAGTCTTATCTATTTCTCCCTTTCTTCTATAGAACATGCCTCCTAAAAAAGAAAACGGGAATCAGTCAGTCCCTCATCCCAAAGAACCTTTGGGAAAACATGTTTCTTATGAAAAGTTTAGAGTTGCATTCACTTCTCTTGTTCAGTCAGTTACTACTTAAAATAAACATCCATCTGTTATTTCGGCCAACCCAGTGGCCAATTCAGCTGCAGCCAGGATTCGGGACTTTACCCGAATGAATCCTCCATCCTTTCAGAGGTTTAAGTTAGATGAGGACCCTCAGGAATTCATCGATTAGGTTCAAAAGGTTACTGATGTTATGGAGGTACCAGCTGTTGAGAGTGCTGAGCTAGCTGCATATCCATTACAGGATGTTTCTCACACTTGGTACAAGTAGTAGAAGTCAGAGAGGTTGGTTGATGCAAGACCTATAAAGTGGGAAGAGTTTGTCACCGCATTCTTAGATAGATTCATTACCCTAGAGCTGAGAGAAGTTAAAGTGTTAGAATTTATCAACCTCAGGCAAAGAAACAGGATGGTGAAAGAGTGTTCTCTTAACTTTACTCAATTAGCCAGATATGCTCCTCATGTGGTTGCAGACAGCAGGGCTAAGATGAGTAATTTTGTTTTTGGGGTGAATGATAGTGTTCTCAATGAGTGTAGGTCTGCGATGTTAAACAGTGACATAAATTTAGCTAGGCTTATGACTCATGCTCAGTAGATAGAAGATCCAAAGATTAAGATAAGAGAGAAGTAGAATAAGAAAGCGAAGATAGGTAGTTTTGACTTTGCTCAACCTAAATCTGAAGAAGGAAACCGTTCTCAATTTAATCCTAAGCCATCAGTTCCATCTCCTACGTCAGCTAGTGCTCCAACTCCTAAGTTCAGGGATGGTAGTAAAGATATGGTGCCAGGATCTAAGTCTCAGGGCAGTGTCAGCAATGCCCGAACTAATCCCCTTTGCCAGACTTGTGGTAAGAACCATAAGGGTGCTTGTAGAGCTGGTAGCGATGTCTATTTCGGATATAGTAAGCCATGCCACAGAGTCAAAGATTGTCCCCAGTCAGGTTATTATGGTCAGCAGAACTGTTCCTTAGCTCAGTCCGATCGTCCAACTCAGCTGAGTGCCACTTCAAATGCTACTAGTGGGCAATTCCCAAATGACTGTATGCTCTCCAGTCCCGACAAAATCAAGAAAATTCTCCTGATGTAGTTACTGGTACATTACAGATCTTTCATGTGCATGTTAATATTTTGGTAGATCCAGGAGCTTATTTATCTTTTTCTACTCCTTATATAGTAGCTAATTTTAGAGTCGGCCCAGAAATTCAAGTAGATCCCTTTTCAGTCTCTACCCCAGTGGGTAAAACCATCATAGCCCAACGGGTATATAGGAACTTCATGGTTATGATATTTTAGAAAGTCGATTCAGTAGATTTAGTCAAATTAGAGATGACTGATTTTGTTGACATTCTCAACATGGATTTTCTTCATTCCTGCTATGCTACAATCGACTGTAGAAATAGAATAGTCTAGCTTAAGTTTCTAAATGAACCTGTCCTAGAGTGGAGAGGTAGTACTTCATCTTTCAGAGGTCATCTTGTTTCCTACCTTCGGGCACGAAAAATGATAGCTAAAGGATGTGTTTATCATCTTGTTTGAGTTAAGGACACTATTTTTGAAACTCCAAGTACTGAACCAGTTCCAGTAGTGAATGAATATTCAGATGTCTTTCCCAAAGATCTTCTAGGAATTTCTCCCGAAATGAAAATAGACTTCGACATTGACCTTTTTCTTAATACTCATCCTATATCTATTCTGTCATATTGAATGGCACCAGTAGAACTCAAAGAACTGAAAGAGTAGTTGAAGTATCTCGTAGATAAGGGAGTCATCAGACACAGTGTGTCCCCATGGGGTGTACCAGTCTTATTCGTGTGCAATAAAGATGGTTCTCTTTGAATGTGTATAGATTAACGTCAATTCAATAAAGTCATGGTCAAGAACAAGTATCCTCTCCCTAAAATTGATGACTTGTTTGACCAATTTCAGAGTGCCAATTATTTCTCTAAGATAGACCTCAGATCCGGCTATCATCAGCTTAGAGTCAAGGAATATGACATTCCAAAAATAGCTTTCCATACCCGGTATAGTCACTTTGAATTCCTAGTCACGTCCTTTGGTCTTACCAATGCCCCTGCAACTTTCATGGACTTGAAGAATCGTGTGTTAAAGAAGTACTTGGACATATTCGTCATAGTCTTTATAGATGATATTCATGTCTATTCTTGCAGTGAGCTTGATCATGCAGACCATCTCAGAATTGTACTACAGACTCTCAAAAATTATCAGTTGTTCACCAAATTCAGTAAGTGCGAATTTTGGCTAAGGTCAGTAGCATTTCGTGGTCATATTATTTTCGGTGATGGCATTATAGTAGATCCTCAAAAAACTGAAGTGGTAATGAACTAGCCCAGACCTATCTCTCCATAAGACATCAGGAGTTTCTTAGGTTTGGCTGGCTATTACAGATAATTTGTTGAAATATTTTCATCTATTGCATCCCCTATGTCCAACTTGACTTAGAAAAAAGTTAAGTTTCAGTGGTCAGATCCTTTCGAGAAGAGCTTTCAAGAGTTGAAGACTCGAGTCACCTCAGCCGCAGTCTTAGCTATTCCAAACGGTCCAGATGGGTTAGTAGTATACTATGATTCATCTATAGTAGGTTTGGGTTGTGTCCTCATGAAACATGGTAAGTTCATAGCCTATACCTCCAGAAAACTTAAACCCCATGAGAATAATTATCCTACTCATGATCTTGAAGTAGCAGATGTGGTTTTAGCCTTAAAGATTTGGATGCATTACTTGTACAAAGTTTATGTAGATGTGTTCACCGAGCATAAGAGCCTTCAGTATGTCTTTTCTCAAAAATATCTCAATCTTCGTCAGAGAAGGTGGTTAGTGCTCTTGAAAGATTACTGCATGAGTATTATTTATCATCTGGGCAAGGCTAATGTAGTGGCCGATTCTCTCAGTAGACTGTCTATGGGTAGTGTTACTCATGTCGAAGACAGTAAGAAGAATTTAACTGAGGAAGTCCATTCGCTTGCCAGACTAGGCTTTCATTTAGTTCATTCTGAGGAGGGTGACATATGGGTTCAGAGTAGTTTAGAATCATCTTTAGTTTCCAAGGTGAAAGAAAAGCAAGATAGAGACTCCAGTTTAGTCAAGTTGAAAGAGTCAGTTAAGGACTATAAGTAGAGGGTTTCTCCCAAAGTGGAGTTGGTATATTGCATTGTCAGGGTCGTCTCTATGTTCCAGGTGTAGATGACTTAAGGCAGTGAATTCCTGCAGAAGCGCATGGTGCACACTACTCTATTCATCCAAGGGCCACAAAGATGTACCGCAACTTACGGGAGATCTATTGGTGGAGTGGGATGAAGAGAGATGTTGTAGAGTTTATGGCTAAGTGCTCTACATATTAGCAGGTTAAGATAGAGCATCAAAAGCCTAGTGGGTCGATGCAGGAGTTTAATATTACTACTTGGAAGTGGGAAGAAGTAAACATGGACTTTGTAATAGGTTTTCCTCATATTCGTCCCCAGCATGATTTAGTTTGGGTCATTGTAAACAGAATGATCAAATCAGTCCATTTTCCTTAAGTTCAGACCTCTTATTCAGTCGAGAACTACGACAAACTCTACATCAGGGAGTTAGTCAGATTACATGGTATTCTATTATCCATTATTTCAGATAGAGGTACCCAATTCACCTCTCATTTCTAAAAAGCATTCCAAAAGGTTCTTGGTACCCAAGTTCATCTCTGTACAGCCTTTCATCCTCAAACAAATAGTCAAGTAGAAAGGATTCATACCCTAGAAGATATGCTAAGGGCGTGTGCAATTGGTTTCAAGGGTAGTTGGGATGACCACTTACCTTTGATTTAGTTTGCATACAACAATAGCTATTATTCTAGTATTCGAATGACTCCATTTGAAGCTCTCTATGGTAGCATATGTAGATCTCTAGTCGGTTGGTTCAATGTTAGTGAGGCCTCACTGATAGGACCTGAGTTGGTATTCGATGCCTTAGAGAAAGTGCAATTGATCAGAGAAAGACTCCAGGCTGCTCAGAGCCTACAAAAGTCTTATTCAGATGTACGTAGAAAAGATCTTGAGTTCTAGGTTGGTGACTATTCGTTCTAAGTTGGTGACTATGTCTATCTAAAGATATCTCCCATAAAGGAAGTAAAGAGGTTCGGTAAGAAAGGAAGCTCAGTTTCTGATATTTTGGTCCCTTCAAAATTCTTAGTCGTTTCGGCAAGGTAGCTTATGACCTCGAATTGCCTTCAGATCTAGCATTAGTTCATCCAGTCTTCCATGTCTCTTTTCCTCAAGAAGTGTATAGGTGACCAAGCAGTTGTAGTCCCTATTCAAAGCATAGATCTTTAAAACAACCTCTCTTATGAGGAGATTCTAGTCAAAATGCTAGACTACCAGACTCGTAGATTGAGGATCAAAGAAGACCCTCTAGTCAAAGTTCTTTGGTGGAATCACTCCGTTAAGGGATTTTCTTGGGAAGCATAAGCAGACATGCATACCAAGTACCTTTACCTCTTCTTCGTTGACTAAGATCAAGCTCAAGGTAACAATTCTCCTTAAGATTTTTAGTTTTTATGTCTAGATTTTAGTTACAACCTAATATCGGCCTCGTGCTCAGGATTCCATTTTTAAACTGGGTACTAAGAACCATTGCATATTTAATTATATGTTCATGCATTAGATTAGCCTTATATTCATGCATCAGACATGCATTATCCTTGTGAGAAGACACAATTATTAAAAATCTCAGTTATGTAATTAATTTTTTCATGTATTCATGCATCATATATGTGTGATCAACTTATCAGTAATCTCAGTCATACTTTCACGTATCTACTTAGTCATGAAATAATGCTTCAGATTTGCATGCTCAGTATGAATCTCTAAAATATCAGTTATGTTAGTCATGTTTCATTGTTCATGTTTAGTGTGTACTTTGTCTTATCGTTTCTCCTCTCTTAGTCAATCTCATTTAAGGACGAATATTCCTAAGGGGAGATATTGTAATACCCCAAAGTTTGCTAACTAAATTTTTTTATCCCAAGAATGTCAAGTGTTAGATTCTAAATTGAATGATGTTTATTCCATGGGGAATTTTCAAAATTTTCACTTTTTGTTAATGGGAAATTCAATAAGCTTTCAATCGATATAAAATTTTCCTAAATCCGATAACCGGGTAAGAAGTTGTAACTATTTTAAGTCCCCATCTTAAAACAGTGCCATATTAGTCAGTGTTGCACCATGCCACAAGATAAAATGGTAATTTTCCTTTTTCCAGTGTCCCTGCATGATTTCTCCGCATCGCGCCAAACTTCCCATTCACAAATGAAGTGGCAACGCGATGGCTCCGCGTCGTGACATTTCACAATTTCCTAATTTTCAACTTCCAGTGACACGGCACGATAGTTCCACGTCACGCCAGGGATCCATGTCGGAAAATTTTAACCAATTTAAAAGATGTGTCCAGGGTTAAAAAGGGTTAATTTTGCACCACTATTTAAGCCCTTTAACACGAGATTTAGCTATTTGGAACCCAAAATATACTAGTTTCTCTCAATTTTCTCTAAAGAATAAGTTAGGGTTCCATTTGGGGATTTAATTTCAAGAATGTCTCTCCGTCAATCTTTGTTAAATCAAGAACTAAGGTATGTCATGTGTTAATTCATGGGTCTCTTTCACCCATGAAGCTCAAGAATATCTTTTCAAAATCAACGATTTGTATATTTACAAATGTTCATGAATTGATTGAATTGAAAAGTGATGTTCATGTTGTTGTTTGGTTTCATTCCATGTTATAGACTATTAACTACAAGAATTGATTCAAGTATGTGAGGAATTATACATTATTCATGATAGAACCTTTCAATTCACAAGTTGATTGATGTATCCTTGATTATTAGATTTGTTGATGATTGTATAACTATAGTATGCTCCTCCCATGTTTGATTAAATGCCTATGTGAAGGAAAAGTGTCATATTAGTATGATAATCTTAAATCTCCATTCACGTACAAGTTATGTATGTTTAGTGTTTTATTTAATGTCTTAGCCAATGTATTATGTATTGTTGATGTCATATTTTGTCAGTTTCCTTTTATCGAGTTCGGGGGGGGGGGCACTTGTACCTAGAAAATATAGTTGTGTGCCTAGAGTCCATGTCATGTTTTTACGATATCCTCAGTCAAGACATGATCCATAGAACTCAGTGTGTCATGTGACTCAGTAAAGCTCACTAATACAGTAAGCTCAGCACTATTCCATCAGTCAACGGAACTAAGTTAATTCAGTCCAGTTCAATTCAGTAATCCATGATCAGTGTCTATTTAGATGGGAGTAGGAATTAGCACCGAGTGAACCAAGGATGGGAACACACACTGTTAGATGAAGGTGTGATTCTTAGAAGTCAACCTTGCATTCTAGAACTATGTACCCAGCATAGGTTGAGACATCAAGACTATCAGATGAGCGTTGATGAGGTAGATAAGCATTGTCAGATATAGGCCCCACCATATTCTTATGGGGATACTATCAGATGAGGGTCACTCACAGCTTGTCCTTACCAGTGGCGCGATATTGACACCCTTCCATTTGGGGTTACAGATTGGACCCCAACTCAGCCATAATGGCGTATTAGGGGTATGCCGGTTGGATAACTACTTCCCACAGTTTCAGTTATAGAATTAGGACTATCAGATACAGTCATTCAGTCTCAGTAATAGAACTTAGATGGTTCTACAAAATTTAGGATTGTCAGATACAGTCAACTCAAAATAGTTCAAAACTTAGCTAGTTCCGCCAGATTTAGGACTGTCAAATACAGTCACTCATGTCATCAGTTATATCAGTTATCAAAATTCAGTTAGCATTCATGTTAGTTATCATTAAATTCATGTTATCACGATCTCAGATATAGTTACGACATATTCATGCATGTATTCTCACATTCATATTAGTCAGTTAGCCAGTATTGTTCATGTATATGAACCCCATACATTTAGCCTACCTTTCATGCATACCAGTACATTCAAAGTACTAACGTGTTTGTGCTATAGTGTCTTATACCATAGGTTCAGAAGCAGGAACTCCAGAGCATCAGTAGCATTCCAGTCTCAGTAGTCAGAGTTAGCAGTGAGCCCTCATCTTTCTAGGACATGATCATTTACGTGTCATCTCATTAATTAATTTTTAAGTTGGAGTTAGTTGGTGACATGTTACATCAACTCCTTATCCATACAGTTATGTTTTAGAGGTTTTTCAGACTACAGTATATTCAGACAGTATTTCAGTTTTGGGTATTCTATTATCCCACTCAGATATTATATTTTATCAGTCATGCAGTTTTGAACCTTATGGCCTTTGAGCCTCTATATAGTATGTTATACAGTGTATAGGTTCAAATATCAGTCATGGGTTAGGTTGTCGTCCTTCGGGGTCATGAGCACCATATAGCATTTCGAGTACTAGATTTGGGGCGTTATAGTATGCTAAACTAAAAATAACATGGATATAAAAAAGATAAATATTAGCATCCTTTTCCTAGTGATGTTATTAAATAACTGACGTATACCATTATAATAAAAAATATTTTAAATTAGATATCCATACTTGAAATTTACTATGTGCATAACATTACTGATCATTATTATAATTGTTTTATATTTTATTTTATACGTAATACATTTATTACAAAATATTATTACATAATATTTGAGTATGTTGTTATGGAGGATAATTTTATAAAGAGTATACCACTATTATAAATGTTATTCCTATTATAGGTAGAATGTCTTCATAGAGAAGTAAATATAACATGAAAATTCGATTATGGAGAAAATCTTGTTGCTATAGTGAAATATCGTTATAATGAGGTGATATAATAAAGAGGTACTATATGGATTTAGATAGGTTTTAATTGTTGAAAGAATGTATTCAAAATAACCTCATTTGAAATAATAGTACGAAATATTTTTTTTGTAAAAGTCACTAAATAACTCATTTCATAAATTCTTCCTAATCAATTGATCGGTGAAAACTCTATATTACAAAGATCAACAAATGAAGGTGAACATGTATCCAAAGTAATAAAATTGCGAAGAATCAATATCCCATCCTCCAATTAGGATTTAAAGCACCTAATCAATTGACTTGCACACTGTCTATAATGAGGACTGTAATTTTAGATAATATATTTTCTATGTTGGCAAACCGTTTTAATTATGCATGCAAATTTGGTAAATTTTTCCAGCAAAACAGTGTAACATTCACCCTAAAAACTATAGTAGATCCACTCCTGCAAACAAGACATTATACCGGCAAAGGATCACTGGAAATGTTGACTGGCATCCTTCTAGGAGTATATTGATGCCAAACGGTATCTACGAAGGCTCAAAACAGTCCAAAATCTCACCAAAATAGTCCACACGTACAAGACACCAAACTGAAACAACAAAGGCAAACTAACTTGAGAGATAATGGAAAAATAACTTGACATAAAGAGAACATGTAAGTTAGAAACTAAGGAGTATATTAAACTCAAAAACCCCTACAAACATGTAAACTAACTCCAAGTTCTTATGTTGAATCCAAGAGGATTTCGGTTCACTCAAGAACTCACGTTTCTAGCCAATACACAACATAAGTGGAACCTTCACTTGTGAAGTCAAGTTTTGGTTTGCCTCATGTAGGGAGAGTAATTTGGTATTTCAAAGTGTTTCAATAACATACAACAATAATCAACTAAGTAAAATAATACTAAAGGGCCTATTTATAATCTATTACAACCTAAAGTGTCCAAAATGCTCTAAATGAGGGTGGGGTAGCTTTGGAGCGTATTTTTAGCTTGTGAAATCCCTCAAACACTCCTTAGTGAGAAAATGCACCTTTCACTAAGTCCTACACTTCAGTACCATGGTCCTTCAAGCTTCACAACTTCCACAAGCCAAGCCACCTTCCACACATGGCTTTGCCTCATGGAATGCCCAAAATGGTCTCCCCATGCGCACTCTCTTCTCCTCAATGTGACCACAATTAGGTTCTCTATGAGTTGGTCTCAGGTTATGTCATTAAAGGTTATGATCATCATTTTTCTCATATGATCCCCCCCTTCTGAAAAATATTTCTACTTCGAATTCACACCTTGCAAAATCAAAGAGAAGACAAACAAGTGAAACATCCTCATGGCATGAGGGTTAGGTTTAGTAAAACAAATAACATATTCATTCTAAGGTGGAACACACTTGAAGTATAGCCAAGGATCCTTCATGTTAATCATTATCACTCTATGGTAAAAGGCACAAAGGAGCTGGCTATGGAAATCATCATCTCAACACACATATAGAAAAAAGGTATCACACAAATGGAGTTTATCCAAAGAAGTTTCAATAGAAGACTCTCTTCTTGACATACCAGTGATAAAACTTTGGTCAAGAATGTAAACACGCAATATTGAACTCTCTTGGAAACATTCATGGCTCCCCTTTTTTAAAGACCCTTCATCTTGGTAGGAGTTCTTTCCCTTGCATAATGTTGGTTCCTCAAGTGGATTGTGAATCCCCAAGAAAATTGTTCCATTATAGGAAAGGATACCAAAACCCTCATTCACACCTTTCTTTTCATTTTGAACAAGCATCAAGTTAAACATATAACAATCTCTACATCCCAAAAGGTTACTGGGTCAAATGGGTGAAATAGCCAAGGACATAGGTTTTGGCTATTCCAATTTGTCCCTATGGTGCCAACCAAAAACTTTGGCATACCCTCTGTATCTCCATTGGAATTATCAGGACAAAAAAAGGGTTGAGAAAGGTTCTCCACAATCCAGCTTTAAATATAAGGTCCTCATATATGCACCTTACTACTAGTTTCAAGACCTCTACTGGGAGTATGCACAATATAAGAAATACATAAGGAAGAAGTAGATGAAATTTTTAAATATGCACCAATTTCTCTTTCAAGAGAGTAATCCTCACTTAGATATAAATCACCATAGTGAGAAAAAGGATAACATACAAAAACATTATCACAAGAACAATCAAAACTAGGGTTCACAAGTAATTCAAGGTTACGTTTACATGATTATTCCCTTTCTCGGCTTCCTTGACAAGGCTATCAATAAGGCCTTCATCATACAACATGTTCAAAGAATCATATCTAACCCCATAATTAATTCAGTCAACACCAAGAGTTTAACTATGGAAAGGCTCATAGAAATCCATAGGCAAACCACTAACCACACCCACTTGGATACTACTAGCCACATCACGATATTCCAAGTTCATTGGAGTGTAAGAGAGAGAATTTTTATCT
This sequence comes from Capsicum annuum, assembly GCF_002878395.1. Taxonomy (NCBI): domain Eukaryota; kingdom Viridiplantae; phylum Streptophyta; class Magnoliopsida; order Solanales; family Solanaceae; genus Capsicum; species Capsicum annuum. Next base: position 169,146,522 of record NC_061114.1, on the reverse strand, counting down.
TGGAGCTCACATGATCTATGACCTTCCTCTTCACGTGGGTTTACGCAGCCCACTTTCTCCCTTGGAACTCCCATATGATCCACCATTTCATTTATCACTTTCTATCGATGGGCCAAGGCTTCATGTTTAGCCAAAATAGCACTTGTGGCATCATTGCCCAAGGTTTGTGAGGTTGACGCCGCGGTTTCCATTGCAATTGTACCTAAAGCAAAAAAAATTATAAAAATAAAAGAAAAAGAAAAAAATTAGTTCACAAAATCCTCATCACACTCTCACACACTTTGAACGTCTCACACTTGGTCCTTAAAGTGTGGTAAACTGGCTAGCAACTCATGAGAGCTTGGGAGTGAGTCTACTCTTTAAGTCGAAATGGATTTTTTTTTAAGATTCAAAGAAGTTTTGTACGAACTTGAACCAAGAATGAAAATGAATTATAAATGAATAAAGAACCACAAGTAGACCCAACTGATGTTGAGTGTATTTATGCATTCTAGAGCTACTATTCTAGCCTTTTTAGCCTTTTTTGAGGATGATTCCTATTCTATATGTGTTTATAATGATATGAATGAGAATTTATGTGTTCAAGTATGTGTTTACAATTTTTAATGGTGGTTTCACATGAGTTTTGATTAATATTAATCATTTAGAAGTCAACCAAGAAAACAAGTGTAACTAGCTTGAGCTAGATATTTTTCTAGTCTATTGTGTTAGGTTCTAATGTATTTTAATCAGTTACTAAGGTTTTACTGTGTATTTATATGTTAAAAAACTTATTTATAATGTTCAAAGGTCAATTGGTACAATAAAAGAGTTAAAACAATAAGCTTAAGCTCAATGAGAATTTAGTGTATGCTTAGCTCGTGTTTCTAGTTCATCGTTGAGGATGTTCTGTTGTTTGGAGCTCTAAATTGTTGTTTTTAATTATATAGGATGCTTGGTTAATGGATTATGATGACATATTAATGATATACAAGCTTTAAATCATGTGGAAACAACTCAGAATGGCTCAACAAGGCTCAGAATGGCTCAACAAAAGCACAAAAAGATAGTTGGATACAATTTTGACCCCTAAAATATATGGGGCGCATGTGACCATTAGGGGTGGTTTATGGATCATCTCAAAAAACCAATTTATTAAAAATATGCCCACATTATTTAATATATGGCGCGTTTATCCTATGCCGAGGTATAAAGAGGCTCTGTGATGCATTGAAATTGCGATGAAACGCTGCAGTTTGATAGAATTTTTGAAAATTGTGAACTGGCATGTCAGCATGACGTGGAGGCCACCAAAATTGGGATAATTCTGCCAAGAACAATGTGTAAACCTAATCCAAGCGAGTTTATGATTTATATGCTATAAATACAACATCCCAAACACGTTTTAAACAATCTTGGAACCCCTAGATCACTTGGAACAACATTGGAAGCTACCACAACTTCTTTTTACATTTTTATTTCTTTAATTTATCTTTATTTTATGGTTTTAATCATTCATACAATTAATTGGATGTTGATTATAGCTATGAGTGGCTAAAAACTCCCTTTCTAGGGTTGAAGCCAAGAACATAAGTACAATTATTTTGAATGTAGTTTGTTTGATTTGCTTATCATTACTGGTTGTTTGTTTATTCTTATTTTAATTATTTTAAGGATTTGCAAGCTTCAGAATACATATATTGTTGACCTTTTGATCTCGGGAGAGAGAATAGGACAATATAACATAGGAATAAACAAATTATGGTTCTTATTTCTTTATAAAATAAGGAATATGAATTAGTTTCTACGACAGGGATTTACTTAGAAGCCTTATTTGATTCATATATAGGATGATAGCTTTAAAACTCCTAATTGGATTATTACATTCCCGCTCAATGATGTATTTGTAATGTCAAATTAGGTAAACAATTAGAGGTCGAGCGACCATGATCATGCAATTAACCCTATGAATCAACAACCAAGATAATTAAGTTAACGAATGAAATTCAATAGCACAGTATGATTATTCTAAGTCCTTTAACCATGACTTTTTTCCCATAGATTGTTTCAAGACTCTTATTTACTTTAATTTCAAGTTATAATTTACAAACTGCCTTTTTGGTTATGTTTGCATCAATTGAATCTAAATTGTGAACAAGAATAGAATAGTTGTTAGATCAAGTCTCTGTGGAATCGATACTTGTCTTTCATTAGGACACTTTACTACTTGATAAGACCATGTATACTTGCATGTACGCTTGTGCTCTATCAAGTTTTTGGCACCGTTGTCAGGGACTTGAATTTTGGCAATTATTTATTTTAGTTTGATATTTAGATTTATTTGGTATTTTTAAGCTTGGTCTTGTTTTTGTGTTTGCCGAAGATAGGTTTCTAAGTTTATAAGCTGGCAAGGGATTGGGAGTTGGTAGAACTAAACCCAGAACCCTAGCAAATTTTCCATCAATGTAGGAGAGAAGAAATCCTTCTCCCTAGAATTCATCAAATCTAAGAAGGCCAAGAGAATACCGTTACTCTGGCTGAACAATAAGAAGCTAGTAGGAAAGTTAGAGAAGTGGTAGTCTCACTTCTAATGAACTTGAATTCCCCAATTTAAAGACCAGCAACTGAGGGATTTTCAAGTTGAAACATAACATGCTCCAACTTTTTATTAGTAGTGGACAGTTTACAAGGCTTTCATATGAGGATCCATAAGTCCACTTTTAGACCTTCATTGAGCTTCCTGATACATTCACTCCAACTGGGAGACTCTATATTATGTGAGGCTGACATTGTTTCTCCATTCACTTTTAGGGGAAGCTAAAAGGTGGTAGAATACGGAGCTGCCCAATTTAATTACATCATTGGATGACTTAGCCAGAAAGTTCCTTATCAGATTTTTTCCATCAGGAAAGACTGCGAGACTTTGCATTGAAATATTAAGCTTCAAATAGAAGACTAATAAAAACCTTTATCATGCTTGGGAACTCTTTAAGTCTCTTCTTTGGGAGTGTCCACATCAACAACATTCGAATGAAGTACTTGCTCATACTTTTGTAGAAGCTATTGATCACAATATGAAGATTTTATAAATTCAGCCTCAGGTGGTTAAGCGGTGGAATTGACTTATGATGAGCTGTACACATTGCTAAACTACATAGCACAAGGAAATCAAGATTGGCATTCAGATTCTAGAAGTGCCATAAAAAAACTCCAAGTTTATTAGAGGTGGGCCAATTCATAGCCTTATAAGTATAGGTTTCGGCACTATAGAATTTTATCAACACATCATTTAGCAGTATGAAGTTGGGAGCAGCACAACCTACAACCACAGTCAATGCCATCCAACAAGTTGCAGGCTAGTGTGAAGTATGCGGAAATAGTAGTTATATGGCTACCATGTGTGAGTCAAATCCAGAATCTGTGATGTATGTAGGTAATACTCAAAGGCCAAATATGGTAATTTCTACAAAATGAAGTGGCATACTCTGCCTTGGAGTGCACATCAATAGCAAATCCCATAGCCAAAGGCTCAACCCAGTCAATTAACTAGCAACACAGAGGAGATGTTGAAGTAGATCCTAGCTAATCAAACACAGTTTGCTATAAACTTAAAGAATCAATAAGTAGCCACAAGAAGTTTAGAGTTGCAAATAGGCCAATTATCACAAGCACTAAATGCCAGACCATAAGGTGGGTTGCCAACAAATACAGAAAATCCAAATAAGGTTATGGAAATCACCTTGAGGAATGGTAAATAGCTTCAAGTAGTGCCATCCAAGGAAAGAAAGGAGGTAGATATTGATGTGTTGACCCAACAGGAAAATAACAGTGTTGCTGAAAACTCAAGAAAATTTGAGTACTTAAAAGAAAAAATTGCTGAACTAGAGAGGAAAAATATGTTGTCATTACCCTTTCCTCAAAGTCTAATAAAAGTGAAGAAGGATGAAATGTTCAAAAAGTTCTTTGACACATTCAGAGAGCTTTATATTAATTTACCTCTTTTATATGTTTTGTAGAGTATGCCCAAGTATGAAAAGTACTTAAGGGATATGGTGGCAAAGAAGGTGAAACTACAGAATATGGGAGCTATAGCACTCACTGAAGAGTGTAGTACTGTGATAACACAAAACATCCCCAAGAAAGTGAAAGATCAAGGGAAGATTGCTATTCCTATTTAAATTGGGATTAAAGTGGTTCATGCACTCTGTGACTTGGGGGCAAGCATAAATTTGATGCCCCATCATTGTTTAAAGCATTAGGTTTGGGAAAACCATGACCTACTATCGTGGTATTGTAGCTGACAGATAGGACATTTGCATATCTGGATGGAATAATTGAGGATGTCCTCATAAAGGTTGATAAATTCATTATTCCTTCTAACTTTATTATTCTTGGTTTTGAGGCTGATGAAAAGGTACCAATCATATTAGGGAATCCATTCTTAGCAATCGGAGGGGCCTTGATTAATGTTAGAGAAGGAACACTCAAGATGAGGGTAGATGATGAAGAGTTGGTATTTGATTATTACAAAGCACCCATTGTAAAACCCCAAATTAAAGATTTGTATGTGATAAATTCTATTGAAAGGGAAAAGTGTGGGGTGGTTAGTCCACCAAAGACCTCTTTGGATTACCTGATTGAGTGGCCTAAGAAGAAATCACTTTGTCCCAATATGATAAAGGTTGATGTGAAAATGGATGGTGACTTTGATAGTGAAAAATCAAAATGTCTAAAATAAATTTAAAAAATGGCTCCCAAAAAGGTTTAAAAGGGTTAAAGAATATGGTTAAATTGATATGGATCGTGCCGCGACACTAAATCAAGAGTTTCATGGGAGGCAACCCAAGTTAATTAGGTATTTTTTCTTCTCAGCTTTTTTTTAGTTTTATTTCATGTTGTTTTATTTTTGGTTGAGTCACGGGTTATTGGGAAGTCTAAGTATCAAAAACCTAAGCTAAGAGCATGGTAAAGACTGAGTGTGGAGTCCTATGGATCCCATTTAAGCGTAAAAATGCTACTAGCTAGGGCTAGAGGCCTCAAGGAGTATTTATATCTTTTTTAATTTTAAATTCACTTTGGGGGACTAAGGAGATTTTTAAGTGTGGGGTGGGGAAATTCCCAAATTTTAGCTCAATTTAAAAATTCTTAGATTAGGAATATGTGAGATATTCTTGATTGGTGCTATTTTTTATTACATTATGCAAGTGGGTTTGTTAAAAAAAAATATATTGATTTGTGTGAATTACTTTTTGAGACTCTGAGGCTCATTTTTATGACTCTTGTACTTGATGGCTAAAATTTGAATTCATACTGTTGTTGGTTGAGAGTCAATGACAATCCTATTGAGTGGAGCATGTTGCATGTGAGTGTAAGGTTTTGGTATATTCCTTGTTGCATGTGATATCTAGAACTTTCCCGGTGTGTGTGTAAAGCAAAATAAAGAGTGTGTGTTTAGGTGATGATTTAGAAATTTCTTTGATAGACTTGTTTTATACCTTCTATTTGTCCTACCATTTGTGTATTATCCTAGTTAACACCCATTGAGCTTTTAGCTTAATTTTTTTGGTAACCACATACGTAGCCTAATCCCTTCTTTGATAGACTATAATTTAATCAAAAAACTCCTAAATGCTTTAATGAAAAATTGATTAAGTAAGGATTTGATAAATTGAAGAAGAAAAAGGTGAAATTGATGCTCCAAGGTAATAGTTATTGGTGTATAATTAATGTGTGGTGGATGGTTGTGATATAATTTATGCTAAAAATATTGCCTTGATTGTGAAAAAAGAAAAAAATTGATTTTGTGGTAGTAAACTTTGTGTCCACCAAGTTTTTGTGAAAATGTTTAAAAGAGATGAGGCAACAACAAAAGGTATGGATGAATGAAAAAGTGTAACTTGGTTGTTGGATATTGATTTTAATTGTTTAATGTATTATATTAAAGCTCTTAGAGAGGTTAGTCACTATTCCCAAATAGTTCCTACCCGTCCCTTAGCTTACGTTACAACCCGAAAAAGACATGTTTGATCCTAAAATCAACATTCTAATATTAGTGAAGCATTACACTAAGGGAAAGTGTATGGTGCATTATGTGTAACTTGTGAATTCTTGATACTAAAATTAACATTCTAATATTAGTGGAGCATTACACTAAGGGAAAATCTATGATGCATTATGTGTAACTTGTGAATTCTTTGTGAGAGTGAGCATAACTTAATTTGTATGCCCATTGTGACAATTTGCATCATTGTGAGTGATTATGGGTAATTTTCTTGTGGTTAGGGACACATATTTGGTGAATATGGGTGATTCTTTTGATGTCTTTGATTGAGAAATATGCATGAGTTTGTCACTTGTGGAGTCCATTCTTGAGGCTAGGTTGTTTTGGAAGTAGGATTCTTGATCTTTCAATTGTGTATAAAATGCTTAGTGTTGTAAATTGCATTCTGTGTAGTCATTGTAGTGCTAGCTTGAAGATATTTATGAAGTGTGGAGTCTCTTCAGCTCATGGTGTTTATAGTTAAGAGTTTTTCGAGGAAGAACAAGGCTTTAAGAGTGGGGTGGTGATGTTGGGTGTATTTATGCATTCTAGCGCTACTATTCTAGCCTTTGTAGCCTTGTTTTGAGGATGATTCCTATGATATGTGTGTTTATAATTATATAAATGAGCATTTATGTGTCCAAGTATGTTTTCACAATGTTTAATGGTGGCTTCACATGAGTTTTGATTCAAATTAATTATTTAGAAGTCAACCAAGAAAACTAGTGTAACTAGCTTGAGCTAGGTGTTTTTCTAGTCTATTGTGTTGGGTTCTAATGTGCTTTATTGAGTTAATAAGGTTTTTATTATGTATTTATATGTGAAAAAACTTAGTTATAATGTCCAAGGGTGGATCAAGAAAAGAGTCAAAACAATAAGTTTAAGCTCAATGAGAACTTAGCCTATGCTTAGTTCGTGTTTCTAGTTAATCATTGAGTATTTTGTATTGTTTTGAGCTCTAATTGTTGTGATTAATCCTATAGTATACTTGGTGAATGGAATATAGTAATATATTAAGGATATACAAGCTTCAAATCATGTGGAAACAACTCAAAATGGCTCGGAATGGCTCAACGAAAGCACAAGGTGCAAGCTGGACACAATTTGAACTCCTAAAATTTATGAGGCACGTGTAACAATTAGGAGAGGCCTATGGATGCGTGAAAACCACCACTGAATTCAATATAGGCCCAAATTATTGTATATATGGTGCGTTATCCTATACTGGAGTTTAAAGAGGCTTCGTGACGCGTTGAAATCGCGACGAGACACTAGAATTTGAAAGATTTTTTAACAATTGTGAACTGGCATGTCAGTGTGATGCGAAGGCCACCAAAATTAGGATAATTCGGCCAAGAATGATTTGGAAATATAATCCAAGTGAGGCTATGACTTATATACTATAAATCCGACCTCCCAAACAGTTTTTTAACAATCTTGGAAGCCCGTATCACTTGGAACAACCTTCGAAGCTACCACAACTTCTTTTTAGGTTTATATTTCTTTAATTTATATTTATTTTATGGTTTTAATCATTCATACAATTAATTGGATGTTGATTATGCCTATGAGTGGCTAAAAACTCCCTTTCAGAGGTTGAATCCAACAATATAAGTACGATGTTTTTGAATTTGCTTATCATTATTGGTTGTTTGATTTGCTTATCATTATTTGTTGTTTGTTTAATCTTATTTTAATTATTTTAAGGATTCGCGACCCTTAGAATACATATATTGTCGATTTTTTGATCTCGGGAGAGGGAATAGAATGATAGAGCATGGGAATAAACAAAGTATGGTTCTTATTTCTTTATAAAATATAGAATATGAATTAGTTTCTAGGAAAGGGATGTACTTAGAAGACGTATTTGATTCATACATAGAATGATAGCTTTAAAACACTAAATTGGATTACTACATCCCCACTCAACGATGTAGTTGTAATGTAAAAATTAGGTAAATGATTAGAGGTTGATAGACCATGATTAAGCAATTAACTCTCCAAATCAACAACAAAGATAAGCAAGTTAACGAATTAAAAATTCAATAGCATAGTATGATTATTCGAAGTGCTTTAACCCTGGATTTTCTCCCATTGATTATTTCAAGGCTATTATTTATGCATTATTTGCTTTAATTTCAAGTTACAATTTCTAAACTCTCTTTGGGGTTACGTTTGCATCAATTGAATCTAAATTATGAATAAGAATATAATAGTTGTTAGATCAAGTCTCTGTGGGATCGATACTTGGCTTTCATTAGGCCACTTTACTACTTTATAAGACCACGTACTTGCATATGCACTTGGGCGCTAACATTAACACGAAAGAAGTACTCAAAAACTAGTTCACAACTTAGTAGATTCTTACTAGTTTCCAACTATTATAGGAGTCAATAAAATGAAACTAATGGAAACAAAGAAAGAAACTAGGAATTCCAAGGACTTGTTTCTTGTTGATGACTTGGCCTACAATGATTGGTCGTTGATTGATGCTGTTGAAGTTGAAGAATAATAGTAAATAAACTTTAGTTCTTCAATTTCACTCCAGTGATGAACAAGATTCGGCTATGGTGTAGGTGGACAAGATTTGAGTCTCTCTTTTTAAGAGTCAAAAATTCTTCTATCAAGTTTTCACTAACTTCCACTCTTTTGGCAAAACATCTTTTTGGAGTAGCTTTGTCTCTTTCCTCTTTGGTCTATTCTTGAAAAGTGTTGTTACTCCTTTATGTTAACTATACCTTTTGAACACCTCTTTTTCGTTTTCCACTTTGTTGTTTCCTTGAAAGTGTTTCGAAGTCAAAGAGAAATCCTTATCTATCTTTTCTTTTTCAAAAATCAAACAACACCTTTATTGAACTCCACTTCAAGAAAAATAAAACAACAACAACTCTCTAGCCGTCCAACCTTCAACAATAACTAGTCAAGAACTCATATCTTGGACTTAGACTCAATAAGTTCTAGTTAAAAAGAAGCTATCAAAAAAAACTACTAATACAAACAAAAACACACCTAGTTCGAGACACTTTTCTCGGCCAACCACAACAACCACAACAAAAGAACACTTTCAGCCAAGAACAGGAACGACTTCAACTTATTTTTTATTTTCGACTAAGAGAGCCCAATGTTGGTAGTATAGGAAAACAACCAGCCTTTCTATGATAACAAATGATACCAAACGGTATCTTTGAAGGCTCAAAATAGTCCACACATACAAGATACCAAACGGAAACAACAAACACAAATTAACTTAAGAGATAATGGATAAATAACTTGACATAAATAGAAAATGTAAGGTAGAAACTAAAGATTCTATTAAACTCAGAAAACCCTACAAACACGTAAAATAACACCTAGTTCTTACGTTAAACCCAAGAGGAACCCGGTTCACTCAAGAACTCACGTTTCTAGCCAATACACAACACAAGTGGAACCTTCACTTGTGAAGTCAAGTTTTGGTTTACCTCAAGTAGGGAGATGAATTTGGTGTTTCAAGAACTTACAACAATAATCAACTAAGTAAAAATAAGACTAAAGGGCCTATTTATAATCTATTACAACATAAAGTGTCCAAAATACCCTTAATGAGGGTGGGGCAGCTATGGAGTGTATTTTTCGCATGTGACATCCCTATAACACCCCTTAGTGAGAAATGGTACCTTTCACTAAATCCTACACTCCAAGAATATGGTCCTTAAAGCTTCATAAATCTGTAAGCCAAGCCACCTTCCATACACGTCTTTGCCTCATAGAATGTCCAAAATGGTTTCCCCATGCATGCTCTCTTGGGGTCACAATGCTGATCGACCCAACCGAGTCCACCCATACTAAATCAACCATTCAACCATACCAAGCTACACAAAAGCCCATAAACCAGGCCATAACCAAAGAGAATTCAAAAATATAATATAATCAATCCCATAATGTAATGGGATAGAACAACCAACAAAATTATCCAATAATGTTAGCCCACTAGCTTATTCCAATGTCAAGGCCGACACCAATATCGATCCCGCCTATATCAATCCCCAGAAGTAACACAAAGCCTCTATCCAAAGGAGTAAACAAATTTGGTTGGGGCATGACCCCAACCATGACAAAAACCAACATCCAAAATAAAGTCAAAACATCTAACAATAGCAATAACATGAAATAATGCCTTTTGAAAGTTTGGAAGCACACTATTTCAGTCTAAATTTTATGCCCGAGTCAATCACTATGTAGGAGGAGTTGAATATTTTATTCCTGCATAGCGTGGGTATAAAACCACCTATAAATAAATAGCGAGTGACTTGTAGCATGAATCTCATAATAAGGATAAAATAATGTCATTTATAAAACCAAGTAAAACCATTCAATGCACACAACCATAAATATATATATAATAATATAGGGAAAAGAGACAGAGTTTAGCATGCCTTTAAAACCTTTAACCGGGTTATGTAGCTTGGTTATCCTAAACCACCCATAGGTGATATGGGTTTAGCTTCCTCAACTGAAAGGGCCCCAGTGTGTGTAGTCGAATGATCAGAGAAGTATCCCATGAGATGACTAGTTTATCCCCTAATAGTATGACATCATGCACATAGTCCAATAAGACTAATCCTCATATCAACAAATACAAGTTTCCAATTTTGGTCCCTCTGGGACCACTACCTTCCACATTTTTGCTGCACACCTCACCAATAATGCCTAATTAAATCAATTTCCAAATGACCAACCAATCTATTTACCATTTTAATAACCAAGGCCAATATTAGTAATATTGTCATACCACACCTTACTTACAAGTAATATCTATATCCAAACCATTTAGGTCTAGGGGACTATTAAGTGCCCTTTTATATACCATATTAAGTAACTTGAAAGACTTCTATGTCATTTAGCCTTTAGACTTTTCAAACCATTTAAACCATTTAAAGCTTTATTATATAATCCAAAAACAAGCAAGAGGCCTATTAAAAGAAGTCAATGCAATGAATATACCTTTATAAGCTTTTTATTAAACACATTGATGGCATAATGTAATCAAAACCAATTCCAAAGACAACCATATAATTTGATTTTCCAAAACCATAATTAAGGCATATAAAAGCATAATTAAAACTATATGAAACCATAACCAAGAATTTAACATCAAAAACCCCAAATAATAGTTGAAAACCACAATCATGAATTGGTAAAACCATAAAATCAATCATATAAATCATGTCATTTGTTGAGATTACAATGAGGGAAGAAAATCAAGAGCTATACCAAATAATTGACCAAAATAAATGACCAAAGCAAGACCCAAATTAGTCCTCAAGATAAAACCCAAGATTTATTTCCCCAAAGCTTTTAAGAGGATTTTAGATTCTTTAAGAGTAGTTTCTAAGTGTTAAAAAGAGAAATAATAAAGCAAATAGCCTCCTAAATAGGCTAGAAGTCTTGGGATCCTATTGGGAAAAGTAGGGAAATGTCTAGATCACCCCTACTTAAGTTGCATAAAAGTCCCTATCACAGGGATACAACTAACCCATATGAGTCATACCCTTCTGATACGAGTGGTACCCACCACTCGTATCCTACCTTAACCCCTAGATTCAACACTATCCAATATATAATTCATACCCTTAACCCATATCCCTGGCAGAACAAAATACCAAGAGGGTCAAACACAACCCATCATATGAGTCCTTAATATAACTCATACCAAGCCCTACAACTCATGCTCCTAAGTTATACTTATTCTAGTGACCAAAACCATCCCACCAACTAACATTTTCAATATAAAAAAAGACCATACCACTTGTACCCCAATATACAACTCATACCCATAAGTCATATTAGGTCTGGAGAAAGAAAATTCTAGGAAATTTTCTAAGGGTCAAAAGCTAGGATGTTTTATCTGAACAGGTTTTTCATGGAAAGATTGTATCATATGAATAAGGAGAAGAATGATTTAGTGAAAGATATTCACAATTTTTACTATCTCAAAGTTCACATCATACATTTCAAGAATGGTGATGTGGTTGTTCAAGATATGGCAAAGTTATCTCTTGGAGTGAAGGTAAATGAGAAGCAGATATTAGATCCTATTTTGATTCAAATCAAGGATGATATGGGTCGGCACAAAGTGATGATTTTTGAAATTAGCGGTGATGGTATCTTGAGATACAAAAATAGATTATGAATTCCCATTATTGATAGGTTATAAAGAAGAATTTTGGTTGAAGCTCATGAGTCGCATTATACTATTCATCCTGGTTCAACAAAAATATACAATGATATTAAGGAGATTTATTAGTAGAATTATATAAAGTGGGATTTTGCTAATTTTATGGATATGTGCATGGTGTGTCAGCAAGTAAAGGTAGAGCACTTGAGGCTCGGTGGGTTGAATAAGGAAATTGAGCTATCAGTGTAAAAGTAAGAGATAATTAACATGGATTTTGTTATGGGTCTTCCATGATCCACCAGAAGTTTGATTCAATTAGGGTCATCATGGATAGGATGACTAAGTCTGCTCACTTCTTTCCTGTGAGGACTATTTAATCTTCAGAGGATCTTGCAAATTTGTTCACTAAGGAGATCATGAAGTTGCATGGTACTCCAATATCCAACATATTTGATCAGGATACCCAGTTCTTATCTTAATTTTGGAAGTCATTCCATTGAGATTTAGGGACTAAAGTAGCCCTTAGTACCGCTTTCCACCCGCAGACAAATAGCTAAACAAAATTGACAATTTAGGTTATGGAAAATATGCTTCAAGATTGTGTTTTTTATTTTAGTGGTAGTTAGGTTGACCACTTACCTCTCAAAGAATTTTCTTACAGCATTAGCTGTCACTCTAGCATTGGTATGGCTCTGTTTGAGGCTTTATTTAGTAGAAGGTATAGGATAGACTTAAGACTGCCAAAAGTCCTACATGGATATAAGGTGAAGGGATTTGGAGTTTAGTGTTGGTGATTGGGTATTCTTGAAGGGGTCCCCTGTGAAAGGGGTGATTTAGTTAGGTAAGAACGGGAATCTCAGTCCCCATTATGATGGTCTATACGTGGTTTTGAAGAGGATTGATAACATTACATATGAATTGGAGTTTTCTTCCATATTGAGCTCCATTTCTCCAGCGTTTCATGTTTTGATATTGAGAAAGCGCGTGAGTCATCCTTCGATGATTGTTCCTATGGAAGAGTTGGGAATTTTAGATTATTCCTATGAAAGAGTTGGGAATTTCAGATTTCTTGTCTTATCAAGAATTCTTGATTGAGATTTTATATCCGCAAGTCTGTAGTTTTTGAACCAAGGAGGTAGCATCACTAAAGGTTCTTTGGATGAACCAAAAAGTTGAGGAAGATACTTGGGAAGTCGAGAAGGATATGATGTCCAACTATCCGTTCTAGTTTCCTATTTCGGATAATCGTTCTTAAGGTATGCATAATTCTTAACATATTTGCTTTTTCTTTGTTAAAGGTAAAGTATGATTGTATCTGTAGTCCAATCATTCTAATAAGTTCCTTGTCCTGTAATTTGAGGATGAATAATCCTAAGGGGGAAGTATCTAATGCCCCAGGTTTTTGGTGCTTGAAATTTTCTTGAAATTTTATCCTCATTATCTTAACTATAACTCACCCTATGAGTCATAGGTTATCTTGACCAATCAACTGACCTTAATCGTGAGGTTTCTAGTGAATAGTGCTTGAGTTGCTGTCTTAAGTATAACTTAGGGATACAAGTTGTAGGGCAACTTGACTGGTTTAAGGGACCCAATTGTAACCAAGTCAGTAATTAAGTGGCTAAGTTTTGTTCTGAGTATGAGTGGCTTACTATGAGCTGTAAGGACTTGTTACGATCCATTGGGTACAAATCAGAGGATGTCATGTTAACCACGATTGGACCCTACGAGTCATAGGGTCCCATTATGAGTGGTTTTAGTTAAATTGTAGGGTCAAAAATGTGTGGGTGTCCTAGGAACTGTCTTGGCTATGACTCATGGTGATGAGTCGTAATGAGTCTATTCGAGTCGTTTGGTGACTCATAGTCATTGACGATAAAAAATTAATCTTTTAATTTAAGGGCACTTTGGATAATTCCTTCCTTTCCAAAATAAAACCCACACCCATAAAGCACTTAAGGGGGTCATATTGCATCTTTAACATACTCAAACACTTCCAAAGCTTTCTCAAATTCTCTCAAGTATACATACTTAGGGTTTCTATGAAGTAGACCATCCAAGGGCTCAAAGGTTGAATTTATTTCATGAAACTTGGTATTCCATGCATATTACTCTTCCCTCATTGTTAATTGTTAAAAACATGTATTTTAATTTTTTTTTAATGAGATATTGATATTGGTTTTGAAACATAGGTTGAGGGTTTTGAATGTTTATGAATTGAAAAAGGTTTCTCATGGTTTAAAAGATATTAATCATGCTTTAATTATGGTTTTGAACTTGTGAGTGCATGGGTATTGTTAATAAACTAGGGAATTTTGATTTTCCCCAAACTTGTGAATTTTAAAGTAGTTATGACCTCAACCCCATATTGTGAAATTGGTTTTAGTTATGAGAAATATGGGAATTGAATTATTCTTGAACTATTACATTATTATTTTAAATTCAACCTATGGGTTTTATGTTTTAACAAGCTATTGTATAATTGAACTAAGGGGGTTGTGAATTCCCCCGAGTGAAGATAATTGGTGTAGCATATTGATGTTACCTTATTAGTGTAGTCGGTATGACAATACCAATAATGTATGTCTTAATGTGATGTATGGTTCAATGAACAGGAACGTGTGATAAATTTTTTTCCTTTAATTGGGCTTTAATGAGGGTCGTGTAGCTGCGTCATGAAAGTAGTGGTCCCGAGGGACCCATACTAGAAACCACAGTTGCCGATGCAATGGTCTACATAACCAGGTGGTTCGAGTTCCCCTTATTAATATCATTTGATTAGGAGGTTCGAGTCCCCTACATCTTATCATATAATTTGGTGTTTGTGTCACCCTGATATGCCGGGAGGTTTAAGTCCCCTATAGTGCATATATATACCCTATGGTTTGTACAGCCACACGCACTAGGGGAGAACTTGGCTTATATAGCCCGTAGGTACCTTCGATGTTATGACGGTTAAACTACACAATCTAGGATAAAGCTTTAAAGTGCATGTTAAACCTTTTTCCCTATCCCAACATGTGATATATATACATATATATGTGTATTGGTTTTGAATGATTTGAAACTGTTGATCATGGCATTATTTTATCCTTATCCCTAAGTTACGTGCTAGCGTTTACCTCATTAATAGTCTTTGGATGATGTATCCCCACGAGATGTAGGAACTGGTCATACTTCTACTTATCCTTGTCAGTGATTAGGATTTGGGATCAACTCGTGAGTTGACATTGAAGTGGTGAGGTTCCATACTTTAGAAGTGTACATTTCATGTTTTGGTCTCTTATATCTCAGATAGTTTAGACTTATTTTGGCAATAGTTGGGGGAATTCCCCGGTATATTATTGATATTCAGTTTTTGCTCTTTTCTTAGAAGGCTTTGTTTAGATTACTATGGATATTGAGTGATGTTGGTTAGGTCTTTGGTCGGTCACTGATCATCGGTTACCGACATGTTTTGAATTTCTTTAAGCGTGTTGCATGCTATCTTGTTATATGTATGGAATTTATCTACATTGGGGGATATTGTTTTTGGTTTGGTTAGGTGTAGGGGGTGATCCTGGGTCCACGTGGGACTTGAGATACCCATCACATTTAGGACCTAGTTTAGGTCGTGAGAACACATCAAGGAATAGGTTGACCTCACCTGCCGCTGTCATAGTCTACTTTCCAGCTGGCACATATTACAAAAGTTGGTGAAATATTGCTGCCACCTTTTTTCCTCTACCAACGAGAATGCTTCTAGGGTTTTCTTGTGTCTTATATATAATGCTTATCTTCCTCAACAAGAAAACCAACACTTTTATGTACTCATAATTAAAAATCTTTTTGAAGTGTCGCAACACTACATATCAAAGGTTGGAACTATAATGGGCAACCTGTTGTTCATCGAATTGTATCTTCATTTCCTTGTTATAGTTGAGTCCTTGTATTTTCTTCTTACACTTCATCCTGTGCTTGCTTATGATTGTAGTAGGCATTGTGGTGTGACTTTTTCGTTATAAATCATCTAGAGTTAGGTAATTTTCCAAGATAGAGTTAGCTTGAGAAGTCCATTAAGAGTTAGCTGGAGGTGTTAGCAGCTAAAGTTTGTTGGGGTGAGAAGCAGTAGATTTACTTCTTGGTTTCCTTATAATAGAGTTATTTCTAGGAAATAAAAGCATTAGGAGGTTAATCCATGGAGCCTGTATTCGAGGTGTTGCTTGAATATAGTGGAGCATAAAAATCTTGGAGGTAGGTCGTGGTTTTTCTCCCTTGATTAAGGAGTTTCCACATAAAAATCCTCTGTCATTACTTTTTGTACTCCTAGACTACTTACGGCATTTTCCTTTTAGTTCTTGTTGCATGTGTGATTCTAGGAACAATTCCTTGACTCGCGGAAAAACCCACCCCCAAAATCCCTTCAATTACCACTGTGATGACTTTTCATAGGTCCTAAACCCATTTTCTTCGATAATCTCTCAAAACCCTCTCTAGTTAGGCCTTTTCTAAGTGGATCCAATACATTCTCATTAACATACATATGAAATCATAAAAATTCCACTAAAGAGTACTTCTCTAATGGTATTATGTCTCCATATCATATAATAAGATTTATCATCACCCTGTCCTGCCCTACCCCTCACTACCTATTGAAGCTTAGATATTATATACATATTAGTGATAAAGGTTTAGACCAATAAGGAATATCTTCCATGAAATTTTGGAGCCATTCATCCTTTTCATCGTATTTATCTAACGCGATAAATTCATATTCTATTGATGAGCGGACAATACATGTCTGTTTGACTAATTTTCAAGAGACTGCTCCTCCACCTAAATTAAATACATATTTACTCATGGATTTTATTTTATTTGATCTGATTATCCAATTTACATCTTCTATATGTATTTTTGATAATGAGCAGCTAACTGAATGGGACCAAGTCTCTCGATGTGCAAGATTTAGTATAACTAGCACGCGTTGTTTGTACAGTTTTGTCCTCTCATGTAACAAACTTATAGGTGCTATGAAGTACTTATTAGGATAACCGGTCGAATGATCTTTCATCCCTAATCATCACTCAGCTATAAAGATAAAGAGATGACTCTTTATCAAATGGAGGTTTTTGCACAATTCTAAAGAGTAAAGATAGATAGAAGCAAAAACTCCACTGCTCAAGTTCTTAGCTATTTATGTGATCTTAAATTGAAATTGTTTTTGAGTTAGTACTTAATTTTAATTGAACTACACATGCTATAAGAGTGGTGTTTTTCTCTTTGAGTGGAGAGGTCTTAGGTAGCGTTGCCAATTATGAGGCTGGTTAGAGTTAATTAGTGTAGAGATTCCTTGGTAGAGTTACCAAGATGAACTTGTAGTAGAGTTTCTATAAGGAAAAAAACCCTAGAGGTAGGCAGAAATCTAGACTGTAATAGGAGATTGACTATAGTGGATTTCTTAAGGTACTTGTAAGGGCAAGCCATGGTTTTTTCCTTCCCGAGTTTCCACGTAAAATTCTTGTGTTTTTACCTTCCTGTACTACCTTTGTTTTTCCAAGACCTTATAGTTATTTTACTGTTATATCACTTGTGATTGAGTTTGAGAGACCTGGTCCCTCACTATGTGGTACAACCCCTAAGGGTTCTAACAATTGGTATTAGAGTAGGCTCATTATAAAAGATGTACGCCTAGAGTGATCTGGTTATAATAGTTTCTTTAACTAAAATGGGAGTAGAAAGAAAGAAAGAAAGAAAGAAAACAGAGAGAGATTAATGACTCCAAAAGCTATAGAGTATGACCCAGGTAAAGAAGACAATGATGTTGCAATTCTGGCAACAAAAATATTTAGTCTTATAAAAAGAGATGGTTAGCTTAGCAGAAAGACTGATCAAAATCCTGAAAAATCAAAAAGAAAAGATGCAACTAGCTATATTATAAAGAATATGTTGGCTGCATGGGAAGACTCCACAAATAAATCTAAGAAAGACAAGGAGGATGGAGATGGTTTCATGCTAAAACATGGTGAGAATAAAATAATCTCAGGATCTTATAGTTCTTTAATGGACATTACTAAAGATAGAGAAAAAAAATGTGCTAGAAAAGGTGGATGACAACCAAAACTAGTTTATGGACAGAGGTTGTTCTAGACACATGACTGGGAGGGTTGATTGTTTTCTCTCTTTCAAAGCACTTCAAGCGGGAAGTGTTTCTTTTAGAAATAGAAAAAAAAGTTATATCTAAGGTGTTAAAGAGATTGGGAAATCACCTCATCATGCAATAGAAGATGTGTATTATGAGAATGGGCTAAAGTACAGTCTTCTAAGTGTATCTTAAATCTGTGACAAAGGAAATAAGGTAAAATTCTCATCTGATGGTTGCACTATCTTAAGCAAGAAATCTAGAAAGATTATGATGGTTGCACTATCTTAAGCATGAAATCTGGAAAGATTATTCTCAAATCCAAAAGGATCAAAAACATATATGTAGCTGATCCGGAGTCTATGGACGATGGGGAATTAACTTGTTTTAAGTGTACAAGGTGAAGATGCTAATTTCTGGAACAAAAGATTAGGGCATATGAGTTCCTAATTATTAAACAAGTTGCTTTCAAAGGACCTTGTTCGTGGCCTGCCAAAGCTGAAATTTCTTCACAACAAAGTTTGTGATGCTTGTGGTAAAGGTAAATAGACCATATCCTCCTTCAAATTTAAGAAGCAAGTAAGTACTTCCAGACCTCTTTAAATACTTCACACGAATTTACGTGGGCGTATTAAACTCTAAAGTAGAGGAGGGAAGAAATATGTGTGGTTATTGTAGAATACTATTGCAAGTTCACCTAGACAACATTTATAAGAACCAAAGATGAAACATATGTGGTTCTTATGGATTTTGCTAAGAAAATCCAAGTGGAGGTAAATTGCAAAATTGCTGAATCTAGATCTGATCATGGGACTAAATTTGAAATTTACAAATTGATAAATTCTGCAATGAGCATGGAATAAGTCACAACTTTTCAGCTCCCAGAACTCCACAGCAAATGGTGTTGTTGAAAGAAAAAATAAAACTCTCATAGAGATTGCTAGAACTATACTAATTAATAGTGGTCTTTAAAAGATTTTCTAGGCTGAAGAAGTGAATGTTGCTTGTTATGTGACTAATAGGTGTATCATTAGATCGCTTCTTAATAAAATTACATATGAACTGGTATTCACCAGAAAGTAGAGGATAGACTACTTCAGACATTTTGGATGCAAATGTTTTGTGCTAAACAATGGGAGGAGATAATTGGGAAAATTTTATTTCAAAATCGATGAAGCTATGTTTGTAGACTACTCATCAACTAGCAAGGCTTATAGAGTGCACAATAAAAGAACCCTGTGTGTTAAGGAAGTATTCATGTGATCTTTAATAAGTCAGAGGGATGATGAAATTTCAGAAAATAATGAACTCATTCATGTTCAAAGGGATGTTGCTATTAAATATGATGATCAATAGATTAATGATGCAGATAAAAGTGTTGACAGTGATGATGATCCAAGATCTCAGCCACAAATTCTAGCTCAACTTGAAGAATAACCAGAGGAAACCATTCGAAATTCAAAAGGACCAGGTACCATTATATTCAATCTCAAAAGGAAAAATTGGAGGCAAAAATCCTCTCATCCCCGTGAAAACCTAACTACCCCCTAGAAACTGAGGTTCAAACAAGAACTCAAGCTAGGAATATTAGGGAATTTTTAGCCTCTTTATCCCTAATTAAGCCAAAGAATGTAAAGGAGGCCCTGAAAGATGCTTATTGGACTAATGCAATGTAAGAAGAGCTTCATCAATTTCAAAGATGCAAATTCTAGCATTTGGTCCCTAGGCCTATTGACAGAATTATTATTGGGACTAAATGGGTGTACAAAAACAAGTAAGATAGAAATGAAAGTATCAATAGAAATAAGGCAAGGTTTGTTGTTCAAGGCTCTAACCAGGAAGAAGGGATTAAATTTGATGAGACTTTTTCCTCCATAGCAAGAATAGAGGCAATTAGAATTCTTGTTGTATTTGCTGCATAAATAGGATTCCAACTATTTCAAATGGATGTCAAGAGTTCCTTCTTGAATGGAAACTTAAAATAAGAAGTATATGTCAAGCAACCTCCAGGTTTTTTAAGATGGTGATTTTCCTCATCATGTACTTAAATTGGATAAAGCTCTTTTTATTTTGTAAGCACCAATGGATTGGTATGAGAGACTCTCAAAGTTTCTCTTAGAAAATGGCTTCGAAAAATGGAAAATAGATAATACTCTATTATTAAAGACCTGAAGTAGCAATCTATTAATTGTCTAGATATATGTTGATGAAACAATAATTAGAGCTACTTCTGAATCCCTATGTGAAGAGTTTACTAAACTACTGGGGAGTAAATTTGAGATGAATATGATGGGTGAATTGAGCTTCTTCCTAGGTGCACAGATCAAGAAAACTTCTCAAGGGAAAATTCTTTGTCAAGAGAAGTACATTAAGGAGCTACTGAAGAAGTATAATATGGGATATGCCAAGCCAATTGATACTTAAATTGGAACTAGCTCAAAAATTGACAATGATGATTTAGGTCATCTGGTGAATGAAACAATGTATAAAAGGGTCATTGAATCTTTGAAATATCTTACTACAAGTATGTCTAACATTGTTTTAAGTGTAGGAATGTATGCCAAATTTCAAGCATGCCCAAAGGAGTCGCATTTAAATGTTGCAAAATATATTCTCAGGTATCTGAAGGGGACAGGGGACCTGGTCCTACACTATCCATCAGGAGACAATTTTGACTTGGTGGGATATGTTGATGCCGACCAAACATGATATTTAGTTTGCAAAAAAAGCACATCAGGAATGCCATATTTTATTGGCTTATCTTTAATCTCCTGGGGCTCAAAGAAGCAAAATTCAGTTGCTCTATCTACTGCTGAGGTTAAATATGTTGTTGCAGCTTTTTGTTATACACAGCTGCTACGGATCAAGCAATAATTAAAAGTTTTTGGTATCATCTCAGATACCATCCCTATAATGTGTGATAACACAAGTTCTCTAAACATGGCCAAGAATCTTATGCAGTATAAAAGGACTAAGCACATTAATGTGAGGCATCTTTTCCTAAGAGACAATGTTGAGAAAGGGAAAATTTACATGAAGTTCTACAAGTCTAAGGATCAGATAGCACATATCGTTACTAAGGCACTTCTCAAAAACAATTTGTGAAGAACAAGTTGAGGTTAAGCCTGATCAAAATGGCCTAACCTACCATGTGAATTAGTAGTTCTCCACAAAATTGGCTATGATAAGGAGAATAGGTATCCTTGGTAAAGTATGTAGTTTCTATTCTAACTCAGTATCACACCTTTGAACCTTTTAACGTATACACCTATGGGAATATCTTTGGAAGAAAATAGATAAAGTATGCACAAATGTGAGAAATCACCGACTTGGTCCCATCTCTCAGGTTAGTAACATGAATGTGCATGCTTTTCTTCTTGTTCTATTAGAAAAGGCCACATTATCTCTCCATGATAGAAAACTTGTTAAAGCAAAACTAAAATCAATTTCATATTTATATTAACCTCATGGACCTTGCTCAAATCTATCAAAATTATCCAAAGAAAAATTCTTTTCTTCACTTATTCTTCGATTGAGGACTTTTTCCCAAAAATATATTACTTTCTTATTAGTGTGCAAGAAAGTTTGAATGGTCCAAGGAACAAAATAACAAGCTTGATAACAAAGCCTTTGCAATAAATTCTGAACAGCCTATCAAATGGCATCAAACTTCTGAGGGACCCAATCCCATGAAAAGTAAAATCCTGATCATATACCTAGTGGGTCTTGTAAAAGGCGAATGCTAGAACACGCTGATATTTTGTGTGTGCTGGTGAAAAATCAAAAAAGTGATGAACTCAAGATGAAGGTTGTAATTTTAACCAATGAGGCTTCTGAAATAAATTGTTTCACTATCCAAACCATCTCCCACAACCTTCTCCAACAATCCTCCACCTTTTTTCTCATACTTATATGGCCTTTTTCTATGGAATTTGAAATATAATTCTTGCACTAAAATCATGCATAATATATTGGATATCAATATTGCTTTTGTGCTCTTTATTTTGTTTTACCTTAAAAGTCTTCCTCATGATTGGTGTTGCCCCAGTGTCCATGAGTAAACAAACTTGTGCTTACTATTACTCTTGGTTTACTGTTCTTCCATTTCAATGATACCAAAAGGGGGAATACTAACTAATCTTATGAGAAGGAAGGAGAGGGATCTCAAGGGATGAAAACTGAAAAGTGCTAATAAAGGTGAGGTTCTAGATAAGTGTACATGTTGATAGGGAAATAAATGATGCGATGAGCTATAGTGATTGTATGAAGGCATAGTGACAGGGGGAAGTAAGTGCAAATACACTAAATAGAGGTGCATGTTGACCAGGGGAAGAAATTGGAGTTTTTTGTGCAAATGATAAGAAGGGACAAGGTCCCTGTATTGCATGATGATAGGGGGAACATTTATCTTCAGTTGGTAATCACACTGATTAAATTTGATGAATGTGCAGTGATGCTTAAATATGAATGGTAGGTTTATCATCATCTAAAAAGGAGAAAATTTGTATACGTAGTTTTGATGATAAGCATTTAGCTGCAAGGGACCAAGTCCCTCGATGGTCAAGATTTAGTACAACTGGCACGCATTGTCTGCACAGTTTTGTCCTTTTATGTAACAAACTTGTAGACGCTATTTTTTACTAATTAGGGCATCTGTTCCAATGATCTTTTAGTCCTAATCATTACTCAGCTATAAAGATAAAGAGACACCTCTTCATCAAATTGAGGTTTTTCCACAATTCTAAAAAGTAAAAAGAGATAGAAGAAAAAACTCCATTGCTCAAGTTCTTAAATATTTATATGAGCTTAAATTGAAATTGTTCTTGAGTTAGTGATGAATTGTCATTGAACTACTCATGCTATATGAGTAGTGTTTTTCTATTTTAATAGAGAGTGCTTAGGAAGAATTTCCTAAGTGTGAGGCTGATTAGAGTTAATCAGTGTAGAGAGTCCTTGGTAGAGTTCCCAAGATGAGCTTGTAGTAGAGTTTCTATAAGAGAAAGAAGCCTAGAGGTTGGCTAAAATCTAAAGTGTAATCAGGAGATTGGTTATAGTGGATTTCTTGAGCTGCTGGTGAGGGCAAGCCATGGTTTTTCCCTTTCTGGGTTTCCACATAAAATTCTTGTATTTTTACCTTCCTGCCTTTGATTTTTTAGCACCTCATAGTTGCTTTATCATTCTATTGCTTGTGATTGACTTTGAGAGACCTAGTCTCTCATTGTGGTGCAACCCCTAAGGGTTCTAACAGCATATCTATAGCTTTCACTTACCGTTGGATATTTGTTATAATGTAAAGCATAGTCTTGAGCATCTTTTAGATTACTCAAAACTCTTTTCATTGACATCCAATTAGTTTGATTTAGATTAATTATGTAAAAACAAAATGTACTAATAGCACATTCTATGTCTGGTCGCATGCAATTCATCGTATACATCAAACTTTTCAATAATCTTGAATACTTTAATTGTGTCACTTTCACCATCATTCTTTAGAAATGTAAAGACCATTTTGAATGACGTCTTTCCAATATAAAATTCAAATGCCTGAACTAATCAAGTATCTTTATGTGATGACCCAATTTCTCAAGTCATGATGGCACCTACCTTATCCCACCAGTAGGCAAGCCAAGCTATAGTTTGGAATAATAGGTAACAGGCTAACAGAAACCAGAAAAGATCACGTAAAATGACAGCAGTAGTAACAGTAATGATAAAAAGAAAGGAAACATATATAATATGAATAAATGAGAGAGTGAAAAAGGACAAAATATACAACAAATCCCTTATAAGACTTATTAAGATTGGTACTAGAGCCACTACTATAAAACACCCAGAGTACTAAATAAAATTCAAATATACACAATATATAATGGAAGTCTTGAATAAAAAAGACTAAACTGGAATAGATAGAGAAGGATCAGCCTGGTACGACAGTAAGCTTACCCTGCTCTGAATCTATAAGGTAGGACTCACGGCAACCCAGACTACTAGTACCCAAATCTGCATCAGAAAAAGATGCAAAAGTGTAGTATGAGTACCAAACCAACAGGTACACGGTAGACTTCATCGATCGACTGTGCTTAATATAGAAAAAGTATGACTATAATATGAGGGTGTAAATCTAAGTCAATAGTAAACAGGGATGGAAAGGTAAAATAACTACCAAACAACTCAAATTTGATAAAGGAATAAGTATCAGCGATACAAAAAATATATAGTGCAGCAAAAAAGAAAAATCAAACATAACCTAACTGGGGCCCCCTAAGCCCGTCATGCACACTGAAGAAGAAAATTAACCCAATTGTTCTCCCATAAGATGGTGGAACACACAATACGTAATTAAAGAAATTAAGCATAAATAATCTTTAACTAAGTTCATCCCGAGATATCATAGTAGTCATCTAGATATGTGTCGGGCTTGAACTGGTACTAATGGGTAGTAACAAGAGGCCAAACAACAGGCTTGAACCGATAGTCATGGATAATAACAAGAGGTCATATGTTTAGTTTTAATTAGAGATAGTGGGTAATGATAAGAGGCCATATATATGACATACAATAGAATTCCTAATCAGATACAGAACTCAAATCAGAAATCAAAGGATCCACAACTCCCAAACAATAGTAATCTATACCAAAGCTCCAAAATCATCATAACCAGACATCGGACTCGGATCAAAAATCATAATAACCATATCCAACTATAAAATTAAAATCCAGACCATAACATAACCAATGTCAAAGTGGTACCAAAGATTCAAAATTAATGACAAAAATAAAGTATAAGCTGGATCTATATCAAAACTAAAATATGTTTAAATGACTATTCACATATTTTAATTAAAAAAGATGAATTCAAGGTTTTTCAACTTAATTCCATATTTTAAAGTGATAGATGTTATACCGTACTAATGTATAAGATATCAAAATTTACAAGAATGGGGACCTAACTGGATATATAAGGCATGATATGTATATCAAATAGTACACAAACTACAAATACTTTTTAAAAACTAGTCAATCACTATAAAGGTAGGGTAAGACTAGCCTACCTGGACGCCAAAGCTAAAATGTCTCTTTGTGAAGCCTCCAGATAGTGCTACTAAAACTCGAGCTTGTATAACTTGAAGTGGATTATTATTTTCCTCTTTGAGACAGTGTTTGATATTAAAATATATTGTCCAACACAATTTATTAAGCATATTTCACATATATTAAATACTGATTTTGGTAATATTGACATATAGAGAAGGTAAAATCCATGAGAAATATTCAAGTAGTATATATATATATAGGGTATGTATATGCTAGGAAGAACTAACAAATGTGCCTAACTCCACTAAGGTTAAATGCCACTGAAATTAACACTAATATAATTGTAAAGTACATCTTAACCTTTAGTTGACATTTGTTCAACACTTGAAATAAGGGTAATTTCCACCCTTAGTCTTTTATAAATAACCTGAAAATGTATATATACATACATATATATATTTAATATAAATCTAATCCCAATATATTTAGGTATTGCACAAGTTGAGAGTAAAATAAATATAATATTTTTATTATACCATAATTAATAAAAAATCATTTCTAAATAGGATCGAACAAGCGGACGGTAATCTGTACGGCTTACCAGACCTATTAACTAATATCGGAAAACATAGTCAGAAAACCAATCGAGGAACCAACAAAAATATAAGAGAATTTCAAATACCTTATTGACTGTATGGAGAAATAAATTCTTTTACCCGAACTAGAGGCCTGTTAGAAGTTTAATACATACTTATGATGAGCCCATGTGTCCAGTATTTCTAACTGTGAGAAAGACACTCTTCTCTATATTTTTAATGGGCTTCATTCATGGCTTTGTAGACGTAGACCCTAAGACAAAGCCACCATAAGCAGTACTAATTTCTACTGTACCAACCATTTCGGAACCAAGTCAAGAAACTATAGAAAAATTCCTTCATATTTTGATAGAGTCTGGATCTTTCATAGTTACTATGTAAGATAAGTTAGATTTCTAGAATAGATATGAAAAGTTTTAGCCAGACATAGTCACGACTGGAGTGGGGAAGAAAGTATTAAAGAACTACAAAATAAAAAAAAAGCATTAAATACCTTATAATAGCGGCTATCAACCTCCTTTTAATTAACCCTTGAGATATTTTATAGAAGAGACAGAGGAGAGCAAACTGGCAAAGAGAGAAAAGGAAAGTAGAAAGAGAAAATTGAAAAACCTTGACCTTCCCTAACACTCGAAGGTCCTATATAAAGAGCAAAAGGAATCTATACACAGTACTTATGGGTCCCACATCCGGGTCTCTATGCATAGTGTATCTATTATGTAAATAGTAAAAGAGGGTCCCACATCCGGGTTCCATATATCTTGTTCTTATCTATACAATATTTTCTTCTTTTTTAAACTTCGAAGAAATTCCCCTATTTTTCCAATAGCTTTTTCATTCAGATTATCTTCTAAATCATTTGTCTGAGAATCTTAAAAATCTTCTGCAATATCCTTACTGGTAATGCTCTTTATTGAAGTATAAAAATATTGTTCGACAATTTTTATCAAATTTCTTCAAACTTCTTCCAAATACTATTCTATCATTACCATCCTATCTCCATCAAAAATAGAAATTCTTCTGGTGATATGTTTTAATGATTTATCTTCAACAATAATTTTCTGAGGAGTATTCGCATATTCCTAAACCTTATTATCAATAATATCGAGGAGTTCTTCCCAATTTAGTTTTTTAGTATTGGGGTTCTTGCACATCATCTTGTCCCAAAATTGTTATAAAAAGTCCTGTATAAGCCAAGTATTTGTTCTTCTGTAAATCCCTATTCAATATTCCATTAATGAATCCATAGAATTGAGAATTCTATGAAGAAGTACATCTGGTCTATTTTGTCTAAATTACAAACATGGTCTGAGTGGTATAACTCATTTAAGAATGGGGATACTTGTGTCCATCGTTTGTAAAATTTTAGAAATGGGTCTGGCAAAATTTGAATAGTTGGGCCATGATACGACAACCAATGTACAAACCAATTAGGAAGTGGTTCGTCAAAATTTTTCACACAGATTTTGATAAACCATATGTGTTTATGCTTATTATTATTATAATATAATGTCTTGGGGAAGGCTTGAATATAGTCGCAATATGTGAAGTTAATCTTGGAACCTTTCAGCAGTATCTGTCTTTCTGCCATTGAGGTAGTACCTCAATCTCCTATAGTAATGATCTTTTTTATTATAATTTTTGAGAACCCATGCACCTCTGGTTCTCCATCATAGGTGTGAAAGTTTTCAATCTCTGTACTTCCAGTAGATAATAGGATTGTTTCATAATATGTTAGAGTCTTATATGACTTTCCTGCAAAATAAAGCTTAAAAATCAAATATTTGTGGATTATTTTCCACAACTCATGTTGTTTTTGAATTTTAGAATTTTCAACGAGAACTATTAGCTCTCTATTATCAATTTGTTCATATGACTTGCTATCAGCGTTTTCTTTTGCAATATTAGCAAACATATCTACTTTCTTTATAGTTAAATATGACTGCAGTTTTTCATATAATGGAGGATTATCCAGAATATCTTCTAGATGGATTGATTGTGAGGATGAAGATTCACCTATCTGCGGAATCTTAGAATTTATCAAACTCATATTTTTTCTTCATACCACTAGGCCATTAGGTGATGATGCATATGATGAGGCCTAAGGCTGTGATGATGAGGGGGTTGATCTTTCCCTAGAGGAGTATCTTCCTCGGCCTCTACCATTTCCTCATGCCATTTGTCAGGGCAGATCTGTAGTCATGCTGCACATAATAGATTAGTCAGATAGATCAATATCATACCAATCTATTTCATCTATAATTTCTTCATAATTAAAGACTGTAAATTCATCTTCTATTAGTTCAGGGATGATTATCTCAATTATAAAAATATACATATCTATGTTTAGAGGAAGTTCCTTTATAATGGTAATTAATATCTTTTCAGAGAACAAATGAGTGTAGAAATTCATTTTTCACAGAGGTATTCTATAGATAAAAATTAAGGTAAGGAATTATCAATTCCTTTTTTATATTGGATCTCAAAATTAAAAGGGGCTAGATGAGCCTACCATCTTGCAAAGCTTAATTTTGAAGCATCATGTTTTAAATCTTTGTCAAACATATATTTCACTGATTGAACCTCTATTCTAATAAAAAAAATATAATATAAATCATCCTGAATTTAAGAACACATTTAACAATGGTTAATATTTTATATGCAACCGTTGCATACTTCTTTTGACTATCAATCTATTTCCTAAAATGAAATCAAATAAATCATTTAGAATTATCATGGGGATTAACTTGCTTAATTATCCCTCCATAACCGATATTAGAAGCATCAGTTTCAATAATTTTTTACCAATCAGGGTTGGCTAACATTAAGCAAGGTAGAGATTAGAGTCATTACTTAGTATGTTTAACGAGGTTTGTATGACAATCAGTCCAGGGACATTGAAAGCCCTTTTTTATCCTATAATATATGGGGGATAAATCTCTTAATATATTTTGATTAAATGGGGATATGTAATTTAAACTTCCTAAGAATCATTGTAATTGAGTTCTATCAGTAATAACACCCAGAAATTTATCAGCTAAATCAAGAGAATGCTGGATAGGGACTATCTTCCCTTAACAAATATTATGACCTAAAAATGAATATTTTTCTGAAATAAACTCATTTTTGGTTAAGATATCACCAAGCCATTTTTTATTAAAATCTTTTTAAATATATCAAGATGTTTATAATGCAATTCT
This sequence comes from Capsicum annuum, assembly GCF_002878395.1. Classification (NCBI taxonomy): domain Eukaryota; kingdom Viridiplantae; phylum Streptophyta; class Magnoliopsida; order Solanales; family Solanaceae; genus Capsicum; species Capsicum annuum. The sequence goes on along the minus strand of NC_061114.1, from coordinate 169,117,397 downwards.
AATGTTTTAGGAAACACAATAATATCATCAATATAAACAATAATAAAATTTATATATGGATTAAAAATGTCATTCATTATTTTTTGGAATTCAGAAGGGGCATTTTTTAATCCAAAAGGCATCACATTACATTCAAATTGTCCAAATGGGACATTGAAAGTAGTTCTATAAGTGTGCTCTCTAAATATCTGAATTTGCCAATAACAAGATTTTAGATCCAATTTTGAAAATTTATTGGCATCATACAATCTGGACAGTAAATCTTTCTTATTTGGAATAGGGTATCTAATCCATTTTAAACATTTATGAAGAGGCTTATAATTTATCACTAACCTCGGTGTACCACGTTCTTTTTCAGCAGCATTATTCACATAAAATGCAGTACAAGTCCACAATTATTTAGAATGTTTTATCAAATCCTTTTGTAAGAGATTATCAATCTCCTAATTTTATAACTCTGCATTCATTTGACAGGGTCTAGATTTCATTAGGATATCATCCTCGCAGAAATCATCTTTATATGAAAGAGTTACAATGTTCTTTTTTATCCTAAAAAACATTATGGTGATCATCACAAACATCCACAATCATTTTTCAGAGACCATCTTTATTTTCTCCTGTATTTTAGCATTTTTGATAATATCACCAATATTCATGGTAAAGATTTCAAGTTGTATAAAATTAACATGTTGTTGCTTCATTTCAATTAAAGCGTTTATATCCCTAGTTAAAGGATCTGTAATAAAGGGGTAGGATATCTCCTTATTTTTATAAGTAGAAGTAAATCCATTAGCATCAATATGAGTGTAAAGATAAATTAAATTTATAAAAGGTATTCCAAGTATGATTGGGGGATACAATTTATTTTTCTAACAAAAAGAAGAAGTGTGGGATGCAAACCTTATTTCGAAAAATATGTGCATTAGGCAATTTATAATTAATATCAAGAGTATGACCAGATGTAGATTTAACAATATTAGTAGTCTTAGAAAAATATCTAGTCAGGATATTTTCATAACTCGACTATCAATCAACAACATTAGTTACAGAGAAATCATTATCTATTAATATAGTTCAACTAATATACCATTTATGGGTTGTAATAATTTGCATCATACCCAAAAAATAATCATTTTTTACATCAAAATCATGAAATGGAACAATATCATCGTCCTCTTTTTTGACATTTTTTCCTTCTCTTTGGAACTGGAACAAATATCATTGTGAGAATATCTTTCTCAATCATTGTAATTCGATTATCACAGATAATTTGGTTTTGTTTTAGACATATAATCTCTCTTTTTAGGTTATCAACCTCGATTTTTAAATCATTGAAAGATGTATCTATACTAGGTTGTTGAATTATAGAAAGTCTTCTATTTACCTCAGATAAAGAATAAGGCATGTAATAATCAACATTAGTAGTTTGTGTAACATGAGTGCTATCAGAAACTTTTGAAGTACTAGAGGTGCTATTAGTAGATTTTTTTATAGAAAAATTAATAATTTTCTCACGAAGCTTTTCATCAAAACCTTCTTGTAATAATTCAAGAACGTTATTAGCAGTAAGTGTTTAAACATTTAAATCAGCATTTAGATCTAAATCTTCAAATAGTTCATCATAAATGCAAGAATCACCATTGCAATCAGCATAAGTATTTACATTAGGGTGATCACTATCAGATAAATCAAGTTCTTCAACATTATCTTTCGATTCTGAATCACAATTATAATCAGATTTGAAACCAGAAGTGTAAAATAAGCCATATACCTGATCATGAACCACCTCAGCAAGACCTAAAGATTTAAGCTTTTGGCGCTTGCAATTAGGAGCAATATGTCCTAGTTTACCACATCTATAATATTTAATCTTGGAAAGATCACACTTCGACGTATTTTTTGTAAATCTTGTAAACTTACGATGAGCTGGGGGTCTATCGAAAATAACCTCTCTACTTCTTCAGAGGTAGCGGTATGGACTGCATATATCTTACCCTCCCCAGACCCCATGTTGTGGGAATACACTAGGTTTGTTATTGTTGTTGTTGTAGACTTACGATGGATTTTATGATTCTCACGCACTTTTTTGGATCTATGTGTAAATCTCTTCTTCCTATAAGGTTTATTAGACTTAGAATATCTTCAACCCTATGAAGTAGAAAAAGGGTTATCCATACCAAATTGTCCACAAAAATCTCCTAATAGGGATTTTTCTCTAAGCATATCAAACTTAATTTGTCTAGAAAATTTTAACTCATTACATAGGGCTAAACCTTCTTGAGTACAAGCTGCTATCACCTGACCTTAGGTATAATTTTCTTAGGTTTTTCTATATCAAAACCCCTAAATTCTTTCCTAACCCTTTCAGCAAATAGAGGAGGGACACCATCTATGAACTTATGATATGCCCAAATTACACCTCTCTTACGAGAGAGTAAGTGGTCACTATCAAATATAGAACCCAACCAGGTTGGGTGTCGAATCCTACAAGGAATACTGTGTTACTAAGTATTGTAGTTGTTACTAGACTGTTGGTCAAAATTTCCTGAATGGGGGGTTTTTGTTTAAATTTGAAATTATAGTTACAATATAAAAATGAAGCAATATGTGTATTAATATTTGATCACATAGAATGAAAAGTTAGGGTTATGTCCACCTTGTAGCTTTTACTTCTCTATTAACTATGAGTTATAAGGATTTATACATGCATGCACTTATAGAGAGATGTATTCTAATTCTAAATCCAAGTGTTTCTCAACCATCAAGGATTTATTCACCTTAGTTCTCTCGAATCCAAAGTGTACAACCAATCATACGAACTATCCATGTAGTTAATCCTGCTAAGGCATTAACATGTAAAATAGAGGTTGAAAACGCTATTTTCTTGTCACTACTCTCTTTTCCAAATAGTAACTTTTCTATCGAACAAATTATTGATATAATGGCATATTCTCTATGTTTGCAACCATGAGAATTTAATCATAACGTAGAGAGTAATGATATAAGTGAATTAACACATCATAAATTCAAAAACCCATAGCAATAGAGAGTATACTACAAGGTTTCCATAACCTTAACAAATAAACTTAGCTACTCATGAATAAAATGGAAATCACAATGGAAATATTCATCATACCAAAACTTAGAGCGATCTTGGTGGAGAAGATGAATAGAGAAAATAAGAGAGAAAAATGTTTCTCTCTCTTTCTCCTCAAGCTAAGCCGCTCTCTTGTTTTCAAAATAATACAGAGTAATGAATAATCCCTAAAAATTCAGCCATAAAGCTTTTAATAACATCCTTCTCTAATAAATTGCTACTGCATCCTTAACTATTTAAAAATATTGAGTTTGCCCGGGAAACAGTTCCCATATATCATATTCAGTCCAAAAGCTGCTTTCCTTTTATGTGAAGTTTCCTTTGCTATCCACAGGTCCCCAAAGTATCGTAATCTTCCTCATTAGTACCTGAAAAGCATGCTAATCACATAGGTCAGATCACTTAACTAAAAATAGACAAAGTGCAAGAATTATGTATTTTATCCTCAAAACTTAGCTAAAACATGGGTAAGTTATGGTGCTTAGACGTATAAATACGGCCAACATCAACTTAGCCTTCCACTAATCATATTTATTTTTGGGTAAATCCATTACCCTACTAAGGAAGCTGTCTTTATACCGCCTAAATTCTCCTAATGTCCTACATCTAATGCCATATAAGAGCATTTGAGTATTTTCATATTGATTGGTAAATCTACCTCCAAAATGTTATAAAATAGTAAGCATAAGAGTATAAACAACATTTTCTCTACACGTAGGTAATTCTCTTCCTAGGTTATCTTTAACAGGAGTTGAAGCCTTAGCTTCTAATATTGTTTTTCTATTATCATCAGTCAAGAAATTATCCCACCAGCCATGAAGTTAGCCAGTAAAAGTAGTAAAACATTGCAGTCATTTTACAGATGGCTGCATCTATACATTTTTTACAATTCTCGACAGAAGATGTAGCTTTCACTATAGTAGAATACATCAACATATGGTGAACAAATATAGATAATTGTTTTCAGACAAACCATCCAAGTTCCACTCATAAATTGCATCTCTGCTATAAAATGTATTAGTCTGATTCGAATCTCTTTCCTCTATCAGAAAATCTTAAAAAGTTGGATGCGGATAATAATTGGAAGTCATTCGGGGTATAACGATATATTTCTTACCCGGTTGCCGTTTAACCAAACCTCTGAGCTTATTGATCTCTGAGAGGAGTTCATTATCCATATCAAGAGTAGACTCTATGCTATCAGCAAAAGCATTAGCTAGATCAATGGGTTTAATTTTTAAATTTAAAAACTTCTTATCAATAAGTTGTTCCAATTCTTCAATATTAGATAATATTTCAAATCCCTCAGTATCCAGAGGTCTTTGAATGCAAGGCTAAGATGTTAAGTCTTCTTTCTTCTCCTCTGAAGTGGAAGCAATATCGGACTTAACACCTAGCTTTTTCACCATCTCAACCAATTCATCCATTTTTTTATCAAGAGAAAAAATATATTTTCCCAACACTTTCACATATAAACTCAAATAATAATTTTGAGCAATCAAATAATTGATTTCTACCATAGATACTTTACCAATTCCACTATAAATAAATTTTTAGAAAGTAGAAAATGTAATACCAGTATTATAAGGCAATATAAAAGGTGATTGGGGAAGTTAAATAGTTTGAAGAATATTACACTCGCATCCTGATAAGATCTTTCAAAAACCTTAACATACAATTGTAAATATTTGGTTATAAACCACAGCGCAAAGCACACAATCTCATTATGCAATTTACACATCTCATAAAATTTTTTAGAAATATTATGTAAATCATCTTGACTATAGGTCTCAAAGGACCAAATTCTAAATCGGTTCTATTTTTTATCAAAAAAATCTCTTTTAATATAACTCTTTGCCTGCGAACCAGGACTAAAGTCAATTTGGTGAGGAATCATATTAAACTCTGTTAACATCAAACTTCATTTCAGAAGGAATTGGGTTATCCCTATCAGAGATGTTATCTCTATCCTGAATAATATTGGTCTTAGGATCAATTTTTATCCTTTCTACAAAACTAGTAGATGCAGGTATAGACGTACAAACAATATTGGTCTTAGGATCAATTTTTATCCTTTCTACAAAACTGGATTTTGAGTTACATGAGATGACTTAGAGTTTATCACATCATCCGTGACTATATTTAGGGAAATAACCGAATTTAAGATCCATTTTTGGGAAATTCAATTTCATTCCATTTTATAGGTCTCTTTGTGGTGACCTTGGATTTTGAAAAGTTTGTTTTGACCAATAAGGTCTGATTTGATGCATCATCTATCAGTTTGCATCTTGGGTTTAGAGTAGACAATAATCTGTAATAAATTCTATAAGAAAGACAGATTAGCTCAGAACCCGAGGTATAATTATAACCATAATTTTTTTTATTCAAAGTCAAAGCATCAAGAATATTCACATCAGACAAAGATAATGGCACATTTGGTTGTGTGTTAAAATATACTAGACCATATGCTACCTTGGATTCAATTGAACCCATAAGACACTATCTTAAATTTAGATTTCTAGCATCCCTAAGTGCAACTAGAAATGTCTCTGGTAACCCTTTTAGAGTTAAAGGTTTAAAAGTAATCTGAACCATTCCAATATGCATGAAATTATAATGGCGTTTATACATGTCGATATCACATTTATTTAACAGTCTAATATTCTAATCATCCGTATTTAAAGCTAAAGACTGCTCAATAGTTTTTATAATTTTCTTATAAAGCACTTTATCAAAGAAACCATACTCATAAATGGTTTTTATATCCACCATAGAGATAGTACATTTATTTAATAAATCAAGATTTTAGAGGTATATCAACCTTTTCAAGTTAAGTAGGAAAACCAACCGAGGCACCAATCGAAATATAAGAGAATTTCAAATAGCTTATTGAATGTATGGAGAAATAAATTCTTTTACCTTATGATGAGCCCATGTGTCTAGTATTTATAACCGTGAGAAAGATGTCCTTCTTTTGATCTTTAACGGGCTTAGCATTCATATATTGGTAGACGTAGTCACTAAGATAAAGCCACCATAAGCACTAGTAATTTTGACTGTACCAACTATTTTGGAACCAAGTCAAGAAACTATAGAAATATTCCTTCTTATTTTGATAGAGTCTGAATCTTTCATAGTTACAGAGTAGATACACTATGCATAGAGACCCAGATATGGGAGCCATAAGTATTGTGTATAGTTTCCTTTTGATCTATATATAGGACCTTCGAGTGTTAGCAAAGGTCAAGGTTTTTTAATTTTCTCTTTCTACTTTTCTTTTCTATCTTTGCCATTTTGCTCTCATCTCTCTCTTCAGTAAAATATCTCAAGGGTTCAATAAAAGAAGGCTGATACCCAATATTATAAGGTATTTACTGCTCTTTTATTTTATAGTTCTTTAATACTTTATTCCCCGCTCCAGCTGTGACTATTTTTGTTTAAAACTTTTTATATCTATGCTAGAGATCTAACTTATCTTACATAGTAACTATGAAAGATCCAGACTCTATCAAAATATGAATAAATTTGTCTATAGATTCTTGACTTGGTTCCGAAATGGTTGGTACAGTCAAAATTAATTAGTACTTCTTATGGTGGCTTTGTCTTAGCGACTACGTCTACCAAGTCGTGAATGTTAAGCCAGTTAAAGATAAACAGAAGAGCATCTTTCTCATGGTTAGAAATGCTAGATACATAGGCTCATCATAAGTATTTATTAAACTTCTGAAAGGCCCCTTGTTCGGGTAAAAGAATTTATATCTCCATACAAGCGATAAGCTATTTGAAATTCTCTTATATTTTGGTTGGTACCTCGATTGGTTTTTCGACTAGGTTTTTCGATAGGATTTAATAGGTCTGGTAGGCCATACGGATTGCCACCCGCCTGTCCGATCCTGTTATATGCTATCGGATCCTAGGTTCTTTCATAGTAATTATGTTATAGATCTGTAGTCTTTGGCATAGATATGAACTTTTCAAGATGGATATGAGAGTAGTTAGTACAAAAAGTACTAAACTTGAAGAGGTTGATATACCTCTAAATCTTGATTTATTAAATAAATGGACTATCCCTAAGGTGGATATAAAAATCATTTATAAGTATGGTTTCTTTTATAAAATGCTTTATGAGCAAATTATAAAAACTATTGAGCAGTCTTTAGCTTTAAATGCGGATGGACAGACTATTTGAATGTTAAATAAACGTTATATCCATATGTATAAACGCCATTATAATTTCATGCATATTTGAATGGTTCAGATTGTTTTTAAAATCTTTAACTGTTAAATGGCTACCAGAGACATTTCCAGCTACACTTCGGGATGCTAGAAATCTAAATTTTAGACAGTCTCTTATGGGTTCAATTGAATTCATGGTAGCAGATGGTCTGGTATATTTTAACACACAGCCAAATTTGTAATTATATTTATTTGATGTGAATTTTCTTAATTCTTTGACTTTGAATATCAAAACTCATGGTTATAATTATGCCCCTAGTTCTAAGATAATCTGTCTTTGTTATAGAATTTATTATAGATTATTGTCTACTCTGAACCTAAGATGCAAACTGATATATGATGCATCAAATCAGACCTTATTAGTCGAAGCAAACTTTGCAAGATCCAAGGTCACCATAAGGAGACCAATAAAATGGGATGAACTTGAATTTCCCAAAACATGGATCTAAAATTTGGTTATTTCCCCGAATAAAGTAATAGACGATGTGACAAACTCTGAGTTATCTCATGTAACTCAAAGTCCAGATGGGAGAATCTATCTTTAATTTGATAACAATTCCACGGTTTATAAACAACATTCTTTTTATATGCCTAACTTATTTCCTAAGATACAATGGCAAATATGTGGTTATAAACTATGGCACAAAGCACACAATTTGATTATACAATATACACACCTCATAAAATTCTTGAGAAATATTATATAACTCATCTGGACTATAAGTATGAAAGAACCAAATTCTAAATCGGCTACATTTTTTATCCAAAAAAATCTCTTTTAATATAACTCCTTGCCTGGAACCAGGACTAAAATCAATTTGGTAAGAAATCATATAAAACAATGTTAACATCAAACTCTATTTTGGAAGGAGTTAAGTTATCCTTATCAGAAAGGTTATCTTTATCCTGAACAATATTGGTCTTAGGATCAATTTTTATCCTTTCTACAAAACTAGTAGATGCAGGAAAGATGAAGAATCAATAGTATGCAAAGATGTTGCACTATTTCTAACTCGGCCATAAATTGGTTCAATGAGAGATATATGATGAAGGCCAGGCATTAACTTTGGCATAGAAAAGGAATGTCTATTATAAACCATGGACTTCTTATCAAATTAAAGATATATTGGTCCCACTTTAGGGTCCCATATATTTTGTTCTTATCTAAACAACATCTTTTTCCTTATTCATCTTTTGAAGAAATTCCTCTATTTTTGCAATGGCTTCTTTGTTCAGATTATCTTCTGATATGTGACTAAAAGTTAACACATTTAATGCTTTTTAGCTCAAAATAATTGTAAATTCTGAAGCAACTCTTGTTGTTTTGATGTGTTTGCTCATGATATTGTAGAAAAAGGATGAAGAAATGAGAATAAACAATAATGGAGCAAAAGAGTTGAAAATCTAAGCAAAATAGAAGAAAACATGGTTGCAACCTATGTGATAAGTCGCTAGCCTCATGATAGCCTATCAGCATTGGTGTCAGTCTTAACTAGGGAGTTGCAGTATGAGGAGCAATTCTGACGACATCGGTGATATGGTGTCAAAGTCGTGATAGGACATCAATAAAAGCATCAGCCTTAAGCAGAAAGTTAGCATGGGAAGAAGTTATCTGACGACGTTGGTGATACGTCATTAGATTGGTGATGCGGTGTCAGCTACATCATCAGCCTAAGACAGATTTTGAAGGTAACTGGAGCAATTCGGACGCCATCCGTGATAAGGCGTCAGAACCTTGACATGGCGTCAGCAACGACGTCACTTATTCTGGATAATTTTATTAATTTTGTTATTTTATTTCCTTAATTAGTCTTTAGTATAAATAGCATCTTTTAGGATTTTTGATTAAAGGAATAATTCATCTATCATACATCAACTCTAAGAAGAGAGACACGTATTTTTACTCTCTTTCATAAAATATTTTTGTGTTTTCGTATCAACTATTTTTGGGGTTTCTACCTTGTGATTAAATCGGAGGAACTACTTGTTGTTTTCTATCCGTTCATAAGTTTATCATTATAATCATGAATTCAACTTGTTATTTCGTTCATCAAATCATGAGCGGCTCATTTTATTAGCCAGAGTTATGGGATCCATGGATTAGGGTTTGATATGATACTAGGTGTTTAATGATTCAAAGAGTAGTAAAATATCTTGAAATTCTGTTGTTTTAACTAGAATCTAGTGATTGCAAACATTAGATTATGCCTTAGGTTTTATTTGCTTCTAACGGAGAACTGGACTAAAGGACGTGAATTATCAATAGGGACTTGAAAGCTACCAACCTTCTATTTACTGATTAGTGTCGTAACTGGATTAATCTACCTGGTATAACATCCTATTAGAAATAGATAAGTTATCTAAGTTTGAGAGTATTAGATAATAAATTTTCTGGTGAGGTCGAGAGACAAGTCAGATAGTATAATCGTCAGGGATATTCTGTTGTTCTACTCATTCCAAGAATCTCTAGCATTACCTAGTATCTGTCAATTCCCGAAATCCTTGGTGAACATAGCTCTTGATTCCCATTTAGACTGATTTCAAACACTAAAGTATTGAAAGTGACAATTAACTATCTGTGAACCTTAAATCCCCATTTTATCTTTTTATATCGATTGTTTGAATTTAACTTGTAGCTATAATTTAAAACTAGTTCAATCGTTGCTCACATTGTTCCCTATGGAATCGACCCCAACTCCAAAGTTTGGTAAATATATTGACGACGACCGTCTTACACTAATTTGAGGTGTAAGTTGAGCGTTATCATCTTCTAAATTAATTGGCTGAGAATCTTGAGTATCTTTTGCAATATCCTTACTGGTAATGCTCTTCATTGAAGTATCGGAATGTTGTTCAATAACTTTTATCAAATTTCTTTGAACTTCTTCCAAATACTATTCTATCATTGCCATCCTATCTCCATCAAAAATAGAAATTCTCCTGGTGATATGTTTTAATTATTTATCTTCGATAATAATTTTCTGAGGAGTAGTCACATATTCCTAAACCTTATTATCAATAATATCCAAGAGTTCTTTCCCATTTTGTTTTTTAGTATTGGGGTCCTTGCACATTAGCTTGTACAAAAATTGTTATAGAAAGTCCTGTATAAGCCAGGGATTTGATCCTTTGTAAATCCCTGTTCAATATTCCATTTACGAATTCATGGAATTGAGAATTCTATAAAGAAGTACATCTGGTCTATTTTGTCTAAATTATAGATATGGTCTGAGTGGTATAACTCAGTTAAGAATGGGGATACTTTTGTCCATTTTTTGTACAATTTTAGAAAGGGGTCTGGCAAAATTTGAATAGTTGAGCCATGATACGGCCATCAATGAACAAACCAATTAGAAAGTGGTTTGTCGAAATTTTTCGCACATATCTTGATAAACCATGTGTATTTATGCTTATTATTATTATAATATATTTTCTTAGTGAAGGCTTGAATATATTCCCAATATGTGAAGTTAATCTTGGAACCTTTCAGCAGTATCTGTCTTTCTGCCATTGAGGTAGTACCCAAATCTCCCAGAGTAATAATCTTTTTTATCACAATTTTTGATAACCTATGCACCTATGGTTCTCCATCATATGCCTGAAAGTATTCAATCTCTGCACTTCCAGTAGATAATAGGAATATTTCATAATATGTTCGAGTCTTAGATTGACTCTCCAACAAAATAAAGGTTTGAAATCAAATATTTGTGGAGTATTTTCCACGGCTCATGTTGTTTCTAAATTTAAAAATTTTCAATGAGAACTATCTTCTCTCTATTGTCAATGAGTTCATATGTCTTGACATCACCATTTTCTTTTGCAATATTAGCAAATGTATCTACTTATTTTGTAGTTAAACATAACTGCAGTTGTCCATATAATGGATGATCCTCTAGAATATCTTCTATATGGATCGACTGTGAGGATGAAGATTCGCCTATTTGAGGAATCTTAGAATTTTTCAAATTAATATTTCCCCTTCATATCACTAGAGCATTGGATGATGATGCATACCATAATGCCTAAGGCAGTGATGATGAGGGTGCGGATCTTCCCCTAGAGGAGTATCTTTCTTTGCCTCTACCTTTTTTACTGGCCATTTGCCAAAGCGGATCTTTAATCATGCTGCACATAATAGATTAGTCAAATAGATGAGTATCATACCACTATATTTCATCTCTAATTTCTTCATAATTGAAGACTGTAAATTCATCTTCTATTAGTTCATGTATTATTTTCTCAATTATATGAATAGGCATATCTGTGTTTAAAGAAAGTGCCTTTATAATGGTAATTAATATATTTTTAGAGAGGAAATAAGTGTAGAAATTCATTTTTCACTGAGTTGTTCTCTGGATAAAAAATCAGGTAAGGAATTATCAATTTGTTTCTTATATTAGATCTCAAAATCAAAAGAGGCTAGATGAGCTTGTCATCTTGCAAAGATTAATTTTGAAGCATCGTGTTTAAAATATTTATAAAACATATACTTTACTAATTGAGCATCTGTTCTAAAAAAAAATTGATTATATAAATCATCCAGAAACTTAGGAACATCTATAACAATGGTTAACTTTTCATGTGCAACCGTTGCATACTTCTTTTGACTATCAGTCCACTTCCCGGAAGGAAATTGAATTAATCTTGGGGACTAACTTACTTAAATATCCCACCATAACCAATATTAGAAGCATCAGTTTCAACAATTTTTTGCCAATCAGGATTGGCTAACGTTAAGCAAGGCAGAGATTTGAGTCGTTGCTTAATATGTTTGACGAGGTTTGTATGATTATCGGTCCAGGGACCTTGAAAGACTTTTTTTGGCCTATCATATAAGGGGGCTATATCTCTTAACAGATTTTGATAAAATGGGGATATGTAATTTAAACTTCCTAAGAATCGTTACGATTGAGTTCTACCAGTAATAACATCCAAAAATTTATTAGCTAAATCAAGAGAACGCTGGATAGGGACTATCTTCCATCGACAAATATTATGACCTAACAACGAATATTTTTTTGAATAAACTCAATTTTTGTTTAGATATCACCAAGCCATTTTGTATTACAATCTTTTTAAATATATCAATGTGTTTAAAATGCAATTCTAATGTTTTAGGCAACACAATAATATCATCAATATAAACAATAATAAAATTTATATATGGATTAAAAATGTCATTCATTATTTTCTGGAATTCAGAAGAGGCATTTTTTAATCCAAAAGGCATCACATTATATTCAAATTGTCCGAATGGGACATTGAAAGTAGTTCTATAAGTGTGATCTCTAAATACTTGAATTTGCCAATAACCAGATTTTAGATCAAGTTTTGAACATATATTGGCATCATACAATCTAGAAAATAAATATTTTTTATTTGGAATAGGGTATCTAATCCATTTTAAACATTTATTAAGAGGCTTATAATTTATCACTTACCTCGGCGTACCACATTCTTTTTCCGAAGCATTATTCACACAAAACGCCATGCAAGACCATGGTAATTTAGAATGTATTATCAAACCCTTTTGTAAGAGATTATTAATCTCCTTTTTGCAGAATTCTACGAACTCTGCATTCATTTGACACGGTCTAGATTTCGTTGGGATATCATCCTCGCAGAAATCATCTTTATCTGGAAGAGTTACATTGTGTTATTTTTAATTCCAAAAAGCACTGGGGTGATTAGCACACACATCCACAATCATTTGTTTGGAGATTATCTTTATTTTCTCCTATATTTTAGCAGATTTCATGGTATCACCAATATTCATGCTAAATATTTCAAGTTGTAGAAAATTAACATGTTTCTTCATTTCAATTAAAGCGTTTATATCCCTAGTTACAAGATCTATAATAAAGGGGTAGGATATCTCTTTGTTTTTTATTAAGTAGCAGTAAATCCTTTAGCATCAATATGAGTGTAAGGATAAATTGCATATATAAAAGGTGTTCCAAGTATGATTGGGGGATATAATTTATTTTTTACCAAAAAGAAGAACTGTGGGATACAAACCTTATTTTGGCAAATATGTGCATTAGGTAATTTATAATTAATATAATGAGTATGACCAGATGCAGATTTAACAATATGAGTAATATTATGAAAATATGTATTCAGAGTCAATCCTTTTTTAATGCAACTAACATCAGCACCACTATCAATCATGGCAGCATTAGTTACAGAGAAATCATTATCTATTAATATCGTGCAATTAATAGACCATTTATGGGCTGTAATAATTTGCATCATACCCAATAAACAAGTATTTTTTACATCAAAATCATGATTAGGAACAATATCATCGACCTCTTTTTCTGAAATTGTTTCCTTCCCTTTGGAACTAGATGAAATATCATTGTGAGAAGTATCTTTCTCAATCTTTGTAATCCTGTAATCACAGATCATTTGGTTTTGTTTTAGAAATATAATCTCTCTTTTTAGTTTATCAACCTCGATTTTTAAATCATTGAAAGATGTATCTTTACCAGGCAGTTGATTTATAACAAGTATTCTATTTACCTCAGATAAAGAATAAGGCATGTAATAATCAACATCATCAGTAGTTTGCGTAACATGAGTACAAGCAACTTTTGAAGTACTAGTGGTGCTATCAGTAGATTTTTTTGTAGCAAAATTAATAATTTTCTCCTAAAGATTTTCACCAGAAACTTATTTCAATAATTCAAGAACTCTATTAGTTGTAAGTGTTTAAACATTTAAATCAACATTTAGATCAAAATCTTCAAACAGTAATTGTAATTTATAAAAATTTTCGTCACAAGTTCAAGAATCATCATTGGAATCAACACAAGTATTTACATTAGGATGATCACTATAAGATAAATCAAGTAATTCAACATTATCTTCATATTCTCAATCACATTTATAATCAGATTCGGAACCAGAAGTGTATAATAATCCATATACCTGATCATGAGCCTCATCAGCAAGACTTAAAGATTTAAGATTTTGGAGATTGCAATTAGGAGCAATATGTCCTAGGTTACCACATCTGTAACACTTAATCTTCGTAAGATCACACTTAGACTTTTTTCGTAAATCTAGTAGACTTACGATGGGTTTTGTAAGTCTCACGCACTTCTTTGAATCTATGTCTAAATCTCTTCTTCCTATAAGGTTTATTAGACTTAGAATATCTTTAACCCTATGAAGTAGAAAAGGGGTTATCCATACCAAATTGTCCACAAAAATCTCCTAATTGGGATTTTTCTCTAAGCATATCAAGCTTAATTTGTCTAGAAAATTTTAACTCATTACATAGGGATAAACCTTCTTGAGTACAGGCTACTATCACCTGACCTTAGGAATAATTTTTTTAGGTTTCCTAACCATTTCAGCAAATAGAGGAGGGAGACCATCTATGAACTTAGCCTTCCAATAATCATATTTATTTTTGGGTAAATCCATTACCCTACTAAGGAAGGTGTCTTTATACCGCCTAAATTCTCCTAATGTCCTACATCTAAGGCCATATAAGAGCATTTGAGTATTTTTATATTGATTTGTAAATCTACCTCCAAAATGTTATAAAATAGAAAGCATAAGAGTATAAACAACATTTTCTCTACCCGCAAATGATTCTCTTCCTAGGTTATCTTTACCAGGAGTTGAAGCCTTAGCTTCAAATATTGTTGTCCTATTATCATCAGTCAAGAAATTATCCCAGCAGCCATGCAGTTGGCCAGTAAAACCAGCGACAATCATTTTAAGATGACGGTATCTGTACCTTTTTTACGATTCTCGACAGAAGCCGTAGCTTTCGCTATTGTAGAATACATCAAAATACAGTGAACAAGGATATATAGTTGTCTTTTGGACAAATCATTAAAGTTCCATTCATAAATTGCAACTCTGCTATAATACGTGTTAGTCTGATTCCAATCTCATTCCTCTATCAGAACATCTTGAGGAGTTAGCACAGATAATAATTGGAAGTCATTCGAGGTATATGAACATATTTCTTCTTCGGTTGCCGTTTAACCAAACCTCTGAGTTTATTGAGCTCTGAGTGGAGTTCATTACCCATATCTAGAAAAAACCCTATGCTATTAGCAAAAGCATTAGCTAGATCAATGGGTTTAATTTTTAAATTAGAAAACTTCTTATCAAGAAGTTGTTCCAACTCTACAATATGAGATAATTTTTCAAATCTCTCAATATCCAGAGGTCTCTGAATGTAAGGCTTAGCTGCTATGTCTTCTTTCTTCGCCTCTAAAGTGGAAACAATATCGCACATAACACCTAGCTTTTTCACCATCTCATACAATTCATTCAGCTTTTTATCAAGAGAAGAAATATGTTCTCCCAAAACTTTCACATATAAACTCAAATAATTATTTTGAGCAATCAAATTATAGATTTTTGCAACAGTTACTTTACCAATTCCATTATCAATGAATTTTTGGAAAGCAGAAAATGTAATACTAGTATTATTAGGCAATATAAAAGGTGATTTGGGAGAATAAATAGTTTGATGAATATTACCACTCGCATCCTGATAAGATCTTTCCAAAATCTTAATATATAACCCGACATAAAATATTAATAAATAATAAAAGCTATTATAAAGTAATATAATTAATTCATAGCTAAATAATTTTATCAACATGAAAAATATTTTAGTAGAGCAATAAAATATATTTCTACCAAATGTCAATTTAAATTAAATACTCCAAATATATTTGGTACCACTAAAATTCTCAAGAGAACCTCCTAAAAACCAATCTATCAGTCCCAGCAAGTCATAAATAATCTTTGCCAGTTGTAGAAAAGCTCTACACCCCGAAAATGTATGAAAACAAGGAAAATGACTGTAAGGGTTATTTAAACATCCATACTAAAAGGACTTTCATTCCATGAAAATAGAAGGATAAGGAAACACCTGAAAGCTCAAACAGTTAAGAATTCTATCCTTGCATATCACGCTCGGTCTTCCAAGTAGCCCCCTCTACGAGGCAGTGATGCCAATGAACCATATCTATGGGAATGCCCCTCGAATGCAACCATCTAACGTCTATTTACAAAATGGACACAGACTCCTTTACAAAAGCCAACCTCTTGTCCAACTGAACCAAATCCCACAGAAGCACGTGTGACTCATCTAGAATATACTATCGCAATATAGATACATGAAACACTATGTTGAAGGTTGAAAGGACAGGAGGCAATGCCAACACATATGCTACCTCCCTAACAATCTGCAAGATCTCAAAGGGTCCAATATATTTAGGGCTAAGCTTTCCCCTTCTTTCAAATGTTATTACGACCTTCATGGACGATACTCGCAAGAAGACCCTATCACCAATATTAAATCTCAATGGATGACTTCTCCGATTATCATAAGTCCTTTGTCTACTCTAAGTTGCTCAAAAACTATCTTGAATCACTCGAACTTGCTCTAATAGCTAGTAAAGATAATCTTTGTCGAGGCCTAGCCTCTGAAGTCTCAAACCAACCAATCAAAAATCGACATCGCCTACCATGTAATTACTCAAATAGAGCCATATGAATACTCAAGTGAAAATTATTATTGTATGCAAACTCTGCCAAAGGTAGGAATTGGTCCTACTAACACCCAAAATCCAACACACAAGCATGGAGTATGTCTTCCAAAATTTGGATAGTCTGCTCTGACTGTCCATCAGTTTCGGGTGAAATGTAAATCTATGATCAACCTGGGCAACCCATGTAGGCGAACCACATCATAAATATAAACACCAGCTAAACTCTTGGCATTATAGGAAACTTAAATGGGGATAGAATGTGTAGACTTGGTCAATCAATACATTATGACCCAAATGTTATCGAAACCACAAGAAGTGCAAGTCAATCCTCCAACGAAATCCATAGTAACTCGCTACCACTTTAACTTGGGAATGGGTAGCTGCTGACGGAATCCACCAACTCTCTGATGCTCGACCTTTACCTGCTAACAACAAAGACATCAAGCTACAAACCCTGTAGTATCTCTCCACATTCAACTCCACCAGTACTGTTGGATCAAATCCTTATAAATCTTAGTTGTCCAAGGGTAAATAGAGTATCTAAAGGTATGAGATTCATGAATAATCAACTAGATCAAATCTCTAACCCGTAGAACACAAATACGACTATCAAACCTTTGACACCCTCAAATTTAATGTATCCCTCTCGGGCTCACCTCTCAACACATGCTCTAGAATGTTAAAAAACATGTTACCTCAAACTAACGACCCTAAATCTGCTCCAAAAAGGTAGATCTAGCCTTAACACTTGCAATGATCCTCCAAGGGTCAAAAATATCTACAAGAACCATCAAGTTAGCTAAGTACTGGATGTCCAAAGCCAACGGCCGCTAAGAAATTACAATTGAGGATAATCTACACATACTCACTGATTTTCAACTTAAGGCATCTGCTACCACATTTGCATTGCTTGGATGGTAGAGAATAGAGATATAATAGTCCATCAATAAATCAATTAATCTGTGTTGCCTCGAATTAAGATCCTTTTGTTTAATAATATATTAAAAACTATGGTGGTTAGTAAAGATCTCAAAGCAAACCCTTTATAGATAATGCCTTCATATCCTAAGTAAGAACACTACCACTGCCAACTCTAACTCATGCATGGGGTATTTGTGCTCAAGCACCTTAATCTTCCTCATTGAATATGCAATAACATAGATCTTCTACATCACAACATACCCAAGACCAATACTAGATGCATCACAGTAGATAGTAAGACCCTTGACCTCAACAAAAAGAGTTAGAATAGGCATTGTGGTAAGCCAATCCTTGAGATTCAAAAAGCTCACCTTACAACTCATAGATCATAAGACAAAACCTCTTTCCTGGTAAATCTAGTAATAGGGGTTGCAAAAAAAGAAAAACCCTCAATGAACCACCGATAGTAACCTTCCAACCCAATAAAACAGCAAACCTCATAAGGTAACGTAGGCCTAGACCAACTATGAATGCCTCAATCTTTGTTGGGTCTACCATAATACAGTCCTTTGATACTACGTGCCCCTATAAAGCTACAAACTCAAGTCAGAACTCACACTTTGATAACTTATCATAAAGCCAGTGATCTCTTAAAGAGTGTAGCTTAGTCCTCAACTGTTTCTTGTGCTCCTCCATACTCCTTGAATATACTAGGATACCATCAACAAATACTATCATGAAGGATTCCAGATACGGCCTAAACACATGGTTCATAAGATCCATAAAAGTTGTTGAGATTTGGTCGACCAAAAAGATAACACTAAGAACTCATAATCATCGTAATGAGTCTTGAAAAGTGTCTTAAGGATGTCCACAACCCTAATTCTTAAATAGTTTGACCTCAAATCTATCTTAGAAAACACTTTTGCACCCTAAAACTAGTCAAATAAATCATTAATATGAGGTATAGGATGCTTATTCTTCATGGTCACCTTATTTAACTACCTATAGTGGACACACATATGCATTGATACATCTTTCTTCTTCATAAATAGGAGATCTTGAAGATGACTATTCAGCTCTTGTAGCATAGCAGGAGCCATAGAAATAGGTCGGGTGCCTGGCTCGAGGTTAATAATTATCTATTTATTATGCTCAGGAGGAAGGCTAGGTAGGTCAATCATAAACACATCAGAAAACTCAAAAACAATAGGGACGGAGAAAAATGATAGACTCTCAGCACTAACATCCCAAACATAAGCAAGAAATGACTCACAACCCCTCAATATCAGTCTCTTAGTATGAATATAAGAAATAATCCCCTTCGACATACAGCTAACAAAACCTTGCCATGCCACGAGGGATATGCCAAACATGGATTAGCTAACAGTCTTAGTAAAATAATCTAAGACCACATGGCAAGGAGATAGCCAATCCATGCCTAGAATCATATCAAAATCTACCATATCTAGGATAATGAGATGAATCTGAGTATCAAACTCTTGAACAGACACCAAGCAAGATCTATATACCCGATCCAGTACTAAAACATCACCCATGAGGGTAGCTATACATAATGGCACATATAAGGACTCCAAACATAAACCTAATCGCATTGTAAAATAAGAAAAAACATATGAAAATATGGAACTAGGATCAAACAAAGCAGAAGATAGTTGATGGCATATGAAAAGCATACCTGTGATTACAACATCTAAAGTCCCAGCCTCTTATCTACCTAATACAACATATAAATGACCCTGTTAACTAAAGAACAGGGTACCTATTTGACCACCTATCCTTTTTTTTGTGGACCACCTTTAGAACCCTAAGGACCACCCCCATAACTCTATACACCATCCTTACCTAGTGGCAGAACTGATCTTATTGGTTGTGTAGTCTGAACTGAAGGCTCAATCATCCTATGCTAGTAACACTCACGAGCGAAATAGACAACAACTCTAAATTTATAACTTTTCTTAAAAACCCAACTCTGTCTAGATTATCTAGCAAATTTGGAATGTTGACCTCGACTCAAAAATCCTGACTAAACACTCTTTTTCGGCTGATTGCTACTCTGACCACTAGAACCACTATAAATGGGTTAACCCCTATATGATATTTGAAGCGATGCCTAAAATGGTTGACTAGGCTGACCCTGATGCTGAGATAGTTGCTATTATGGGTACCTATCATGAAATCCTTAGCCTAGGAACTATGAACCATTGTGGCTCCTACTGTAACTACCCTGGTAATGAGGTCTCTTATAATTGACCTATTTGGCCGCATGATCCATCTCTTCTATTGAATAATCCTGCTCAACAATCTCAAAAAAAGACTTCTCTTAAGTCACTTTGTACAGTCCTACAAAGCGATAATCTCAATCCCCTGACAAAGCTTTGAATTCACTCATACTTTGAAGGAAGAATCATAGTGGTTTTCCTAGCTAGCTTATGAAATCTCGCATCATACTTACCCTAAGACATAGAACCTTATGTAAAAGTAGAAAACTCATCCTGAAGATGCCCAGCATGATCTGAGGAATATATTTCAACAAAAAAGCCTCGAAAAATTAAGTCTAAGTCACTGGTGGAATCCAACTATCTTGGAATCAAGATAACCTCTCTGCCTCCTTTTTGCTATTGTGTCTAGCTAATAAGTAATAATTTCCACTCCTCACGACTCAACCAACCCCAAATTCCATAACCACTCCTCACAACTAGATAGGAACTCATAAGCATCCTCTCTAAGGGTCCCGATAAACCTAGGTGAAGTCAATCTAAAAAATTAGCCCAACATCTTCTGGTCATCTGAAGACATAACTTCTTGGGCTACTACTGGTTGTTGGCTACTAGTGTTGGGAAAATATCTACCCTAGGCATCGGTGCTGCAGTCTGAGCTCCCTCAGTTGGTGGACTTCCTACTAATCCTAAAAAATGTACCAATGCATCCCAAAGAACCAAAGAAGATATAAAGTTGGGTAGAGGTTGATCTGGTCCTTTGTACACCTGCTGCTACAGTGGTGGAATACATTAAGATCTCTTAGTTTAAATAGCTATGATAGGATCAGGTGATGGATCCCTGGATTGATCTCAAATTGGAGCTACTACTTTATCCTACCCCCGACCACTAGTCGACCTTAACCCCTAACTGAGACACTAGCAATGGGCTCGAGGTCCTGATTCCCGACTCTTAAACTTACGTCCTAGCCATCTATATAAAGAGTGAACTAATATAAAAATTAAAAGGAACTCAAACCCAATGCACGAAAATGGATAAAGAAAATAATATTCTTTTATAAAAATTCTCCATAGCATCCTGCAGATAGGATACAAACATCTCTGAACTGATCTACGGGACTCTACTAAACATCAGATCTAGTACCAATAGTACTAGTAAAACCTAGACTCTTATACTAAGCTAGCACGACCCAATTTCTAAAGTCATGATGGAACCTACCTTATCCTACCATTAAGCAAGCCAAGAAATATCCTAAAATAATAAGTAACGGACTAAAAGAAAAAAGCCAGAAAACATCACGTGTAATGATAGAAGTAGTAATAATAAGAGATAGCCAAAACAGAAATATACATATAATATATCAAAATAAGAGAGTATAAAGGGAAAAAATGTACAATGAATCCCTCTCAAGACCTGGTAAGGTCGGTACTAAAGCCACTAATAAAAAATACCCAGAGTACTAAATAGAATTCAAATGAACACAACATATACAGAAAGTCTTAAGTACAAAGATTAAACTTGAATAGATAAAGGATGATCAGTCATAGATGACAGTAAGCTCACACTACTCTGAATTAGTAATAAAAAGTAGGAATCGCGTTAATGTCGAGTGCTAGTACAAGGATCTGTATCAGGAAAAAGATGCAAAAGTGAAGTATGAGTACCAGATCAATGGGTACCCAGTAGACATCATCGGTCGACTGAGCTAAATATAGAAAAATTATGACTACAATGCGAGGGTAAAAATCTAAGTCAATTGTAAACAGGGATAGAAAAGTAAAAAAACTATCACGCTACTCAAATGCAATAAAGGATAAGTATAAGATATATAGAAAATAAATAACAAAGTAATAAAAGAAAATAAAATATAATCTAACCGAGCCCGGATAATCATATTAAAGAAGACAATTAACTCAACCATTTCACTTTAAGCCATTGGGATACAAACTAAGTAATAAAAGAAATTAAACTTAAATAATTTATAACTGAGCTGATCCAAAGAAATCATTATAGTCATCCAGATGTGTGTTGGGCTTGAAACGGCACAAATGGATTGTAATGAGAGGCTAGACGCTGGGCTTAAACTGGTAGTGCTAGATAATAACAGGAGGTTATAGCCGGGCTTGAACCAGAGGTAGTGGATAAAAATGAGAGGCCATATATATTATATACAATAGAACTCATAATCAGATGTCTAACTCAAACTAAAACTCAGAGGAACCACAAATCCCAGAATAATAGTAATTTGTAACATATTTCCCAAATTATCAAAACCAGACGTTGAACTTGAACCAAAATTCATATTAACCATACCTAACTCTATAGTTCAAATTCAAATCATACCATAACCAATGCCAAAGTGGAACCCAAAATTCACAATAAATGACAGAAATCAAGTATATGCTAAATCTAAATCAAAACTAAAACATATTTAAATGACAATTTGCATATTTTAATTAAAAAGGGACGATTTCAAGGTTCCGTAACTTAATTTTATCATTCTAAAGTGATAGATACTATATTATACTAAAGGATAAGATACAAAATTTATTAAAACACGATCCTAACTGGATAAATAAGCCATGGAATATATATATCAAATGGTACTCAAACTACGAGTACTTTTCCAAAACTAGCATATTAGTGCAAAATTACCATAAACAAGCTCAATCTAATGCTAGGGTAAGCCTAGTCTACCTAGACGACAAAGCTAAAATATCTTTTCGCGAAGCCTCCAAATTGTGCTACTAAAATCCGAGCTTGAATAACTTGATGTGGATAATTATTTTCCTTTTGGAGACCGTGTTTGATATCAAAATATATTATCCAACACCACGTATTCAACACATTTCATATATATTACATACTGATTTTAGTACTATTGACAAATAGAGAAGGTAAGATTCCTAAGAAATATTCAAGTAATATATATAGGGTACGTATATGCTAGGAAGAACTAATAAATGTACCTAACTCCACTACGGCTAAATTCCACCTAAACCTTCCATGTATACATACATACACACATACATATATATATATATATATATATATATATATATATATATATATATATATAATCCCATTATTTATATGTTCGGGTATTGCATAGGTTCATTGAAAGATAAATGTAATAGTTTGAATAAACCATAGTTAATAGACAATTATTTTTAATAAAATTTCTATTTTATAATAATAATATTTTAACATACCTTGATTTACTATCTCCACTTAAAATACTAATAAATTATAAAAGATATTATAAAGTAATATAAATATATCTTAACTAAAGAATTTTTTATCAATATAAAAAATATTTTAGAAGGTTAATAAATTATTTTTCTACCAAATTTCAATTTAAAATAAACACTCTACATTATATTTGGTATCACTAAAATTCTCAAGAGAACCACCATAAAACTGAAATGTCACTCCCAGCAAATCATAAATAACTTGGAACGGTTATAGAAAAGCTCCAGACCCCAAAAATGTATAAAAATAAGAAAAATGACCGTGAAGGACATTAAACTTTACAATGTAATAAGATTGTGACAATGTCAACACTTGTAGAGTTATATGAATTCTTATCGCTAAGATCACATCAGCAACTTCAAGGTCTTTCATATCAAATTTTCTTTGAAGCATTCATTTAGTAACATTTATATCAGAAACGTCCCTATTGATGATCAACATGTCATTCAAATACAGACAAATAATGACTGTGTGATTCAGAGTGTCGTTAATATAAACACATTTATCACATTCATTTTTCTTGAATTTGTTTGCCAACATAGCTTGGTAAAACTTTGCATGCCACTGTTTAATTTTTTTCTTTAGTCCATAGAGTGACTTAATAAGTTTTCACACTTTTCTTTCCTTATGTGGATTCAAAAAACCCATGGGTTGTTTCGTGTAAATTTCTTCCTCCTATTCTCAATTCAAGAAAGTTGTTTTCACATTCATCTTATGGATTTCAAGACCATATACCTCCGCTGATACAACCAACATCTATATGAATGTTGTTCTTATTACTGGTGAGTATATGTTAAAATAATAAAGGTTCTTTTTATCTAAAACCTTTTACAACAAGTCTTGCCTTGTATTTTCCAATAGTAACATCGAATTTTATTTTCCTTTTAAAGGTCCACTTAGAAACTAAAGGCTTATTTCATGGTAGAAGATCAACAAACTCCTAAGTATGGTTACTCAAGATTGATTTAATCTCACAATTTACCACCTCTTTCCAAAAGGATGTTTATGTAGATCACGTCACTTCTTTGTATGTTTAAGGCTCGTCTTCAAAAAGAAATAGAGAAAATAGGCAATTACCCCCCCTCCCTCCCACCTTTAGTCGAAATCCCAACAATACACTCAATTTTTAAAGGTGACCTATTACCCCCTTGAATTATTTTAAAATGGAATTATTATCCCCTAAATGCTGACATGGTAAGATAGTGTGTTTCACTCTCTTTAAAGAGAGTGAGGACGATTTTTTTATTAAAAAATTATTTTTAATATTTCTTTTTTTCTTTATTCATTTTTAATTATTTTTTTCTTTATTCATTTTCTTTCTTTCTTCTTCTTCTTCATCTTCTTCTTATAAAAAATGACATCCAAAAACCCATCAATGGCATCAAAAATTAATTTATCATTTTTCTTATTTCCAAGCACAAAATCGATTGATTTTGACTTTAAATTGGTCAAAAATTTCAAAATGGGTATTATTCATTATTTCCAACTTCAAGATAGTCGAAATTTTAAAATCGCTATTTTCCATTATTTACGACTTCAAAGTCTTCATTTATTTTAAAATGGGTTAGAAGATCTCTGCAACAACGATGATAATTTTTAATACCTCACTTACCAGGACATTACAACTAAATTTTCAAAGTCTTCCAAATAATAGTACAAATCTATCTTCCCATGAGCAGAAATTATATATACATGCATCCCCAATAGGTTTAATATTGTACACTAGACATATACATGGAATAGGAAACAAAAAACTATGCTTTAAGTACATCCATTGAAGAAGAAACAGAATATGTCGCACAAGATTGTTCTCATACAAATTAGATCCCAAAAAATAAGAAAAAAGAAGCGTTTTGATAGTATCTATGTTACAATATCATTCATGGTTTCGCTTGACGATACCACTACTCAAAGCCTTGGCTAATAAAAATAGAATATTGGTTTGGTTATATGGTAGTGGTTTAAATTGGGCAATAATGGTGGGTTGTGATAGCTATTCGTAAAGGTGTGAGTATAATAGTTAGACTCTGGAAACTCATGTTTGTCGGTATGGGGGTTTGTCATAGTGACCATATATGATACAAGGAGGTACATAGGAATCCTTTTAGTACACTGTACATATGTTTAATAAAGAGTGAAGGGTACTTGAGAATCCCCTACTCTTATGGTATCTTCAATTCATGTGGTTAGATGTATTGGAGCTCATTTTGGGGGTTATACTAGACCCATATAGCTCATGGGTGGTCCTAGGATGGTTAAGCTACACATACCCAGGTTAATGGTTTAAAGGCATGCTAAACTCGGCACCCTTTCCAGGTATGGTTATGTATATATATATGTATGGTTTGGATGTATATGGTTGCTTTATTTGGTTTTACTTTACAAAATTATTTTATCCTTATCCTGAGTTCATGCTAGAGTTCATCCGTTAATCCACCTTCGAGCGATTGATCCCTACGTGATGAAAGAACCGACCATTATACTCCTCCTATTTAGTGATTGAATTAAAGATAGGCTATTGGATTGAAGTGGTGAGCTTCCATATTCCAAAAGGCTCTTTTTCATATCATTAAGATCTTTACATACTTTTGTTTATTTATGGATATTTGTTTTTTCTATGGATGGGGGAATGTCCCAACTGAATATTATTTTTCTTTTGATTAGAAGCTTTATGGAACTACTATGGGTTCGAATGGGTGGGATAAATATTAGTTTCAACCTTAGTATTGGCATTGGTATTGGTTCTGATACCTTTGTATTGAATTTATGATTGTTCCATCCTTTTTTATTTTGGATTATATAATTACATAAAAACACATATGGTTATGGTTTTGGATTATGGTTTGGCTTGGTATAGGTTATCTATTAGGTAGGGGATGGTTATGCTCTCTTAGGTGTTCATGGACATAGACCTATCCCAGAGCCTTAATTACATAATAACGCTATCTTGTTACACATTTAGAATTCATATGACTCAGGGTATGTGTATTAAGAGATTGAGTTAGGTAACGGGGGTGGTCTCTGGTCCTTCATAGACTTTGGATGCCCATTACAACAAGGCCCCTGGTTAGGTCATGTCAAGTTGGTATCATAGCCTTAGGTTGATGGTCAATATGGAGTCCCTAAAACCATGTCGAGTAGATTCTCCTTTAAGGGTGTGTATTGCGCCATACTCATAAGGGAGAGTCTACAAGGCATTTAAGAATGTTTCACTTTTCTTGGTATTCTGTTTTCAAGATTAGAGTCTAAGTCCCTAAATCTTCTTTAATCCTGGTTTGTTTGTTTTTCAAATAATGCCTCGATGATCTGAGACTCAAGGAAACTCTTTTCCCCAACTAGGGAAAATATGGAATGGGCATAAGGGATCCATACTCGGTCAAGGGGTACATTCCCTGATATTTTTTGAGTTCTCCCGTTTGCTACTAGTCATCCTCAGGGTGAGGTGATCAGTGTGGAGTTTTATCAATTGATTCACATTATTTCTCATTTGGTTGCTGCTTAGGCTTAGTAGAATATATTTGATGTTTTATCTGCTGAGTCCACTAGGGTTAGCTAGTTTATGAAGATGAATGCTCCTACATTTACCAGTGTAAAGGTGGAGGAGGATCCTCTAGGTTTCTTGGATGAAAATAAGAAAGTTTTTAGGGTAATACAGGCCATAAATATGGATGAGGTAAATCTTGTTGCTTACCAGCTTAAGGATGTGGCGTACCTATGGAACGGGGAGTGGGATAGGGTGAAAGGTGATATTGACAAGTTTTCTTTATGGGAGACACTTTCTAATGATTTATTGGACTGCTTCTTTCCTCAAGAGCTGAGAAGTGAAGATAGAGGAATTTGTTAATCTAAGATAAGGGAAAATACCTGTAAAGAAATATGCCTTGAAATTTCACCAACTGTCAAGGTATGATCTGGAATTGGTGTCTAATATGAGGGAAAGGATAAGAAAAGTCACTTCTAGGCTACCTCTAGATTTGATCCTTGAAAGCAAGACTGTATTTCTGATCAAGGATATGGATGTTTCTTGGTCGGTAATTCATATGCAATAGGTAGAGGAAAAAAAGAGGAAACATGTTGAGTTTAGTGAAAGGCGGGGTAAGAAGTTTAGATCTTCTGAATAGGGTGGTGCTCCATAGCTAGGTGGTGAGATAGCAGTAAGTAACCAAATAGAAGTAAGGGAGTTTATGTTCCTTCTCTATAGCTAGTGTGCTCCTTAGCTAAGGTAGTTGTGTGATAGGAGACAATAGGGTGGAAATAATTTTTGGGCACAAGTTTCCTAATCTAATGTAAGTAAGGCACAGTCAACTTTATTATGTACTCATTGTAGGTTTTGTGGTAGGGTGCATAGGGGCTTCTGTGATGAAGAGAGCGACTGGTGTTTCAAATATGGTCAGCCAAGAAATATGCTCAAAAATTATCTAGTTGGTAAGGGTGCTTCCAGAGAGAGTAAGGCTCTAGTTGCTTCATCATTTGCTCTTACACTAAAGGGTGCTGCCTCTGCATCTATTTCTACTCCTGGTATTGATTCTGGCCAGAATCGGTTATATGCTATTGCTACTTGATAGGAATTTAAAGCATCACCTGATGCATGACTGGTATGTTACAACTCTTTTCTTGTGATGTTTATTGTTTGCTTAACTCAAGGTCCACACTCTCTTATGTGGCCCTATTTGTGGTTATATATTTTTTTTTAGATCCTGAGGTTATTTTGGATCCTTTTTCTATTTCTACCTAGTAGGTGACTTTGTGGTTGCTAAGAGAGTCTATAGAGGGTGTATGGTATATATTGGTAGTAGGCAGACCTTAGTGTATTTGTTTAAACTGCATATGTTAAATTTCGATGCTATTCTAAGGATGGATTGGTTACACTCTTACTTTGCGTCCTCATATTATCGAACCTATAAGGTTGTCTTTAGGCTCCAAAGTGAACTGGTTATTAAGTGGGACAGAGTGGTTCCTTAGCTCCTAATGGAGTTTTATTTGTTATCTCAAAGCTTGGATAGTAATCTCAAAAGAGTGTTCCAATCAATTGGTTTAGCTTAAAGATTCTATCTCGGAAGGTCCTTCTTTAAATTTGGTTCCAGTGGTAAATGAGTTTTTGGAGGTATTTTCGGATGATCTTCTTGGTGTTCCTCTAGATAGGGAGATTATGTTTGGCAATTATTTGATAAAGACACTCGTCTAATATTTATTCCTTCTTAGAGAATGGCTCTAGCTAAGTTAAGAGAACTCAAGGAGCAACTTACAGATCTCTTGGAAAAGTTTACCATCCATCTTAGTATATCCCCGTGGGGTGTATCGGTGTTATTCATGTGGAAGAAGGATGGTTCCCTTCGGTTGTTCATTGATAATCGACAATTGAATAAGGAAATTGTTAAGAACAAGTATCCTATTCCTAAGATAATAACTTGTTTGATCAGCTGGAATGTGCCAAATTTTTTTCTAAGAGTGATCTTTGGTTTGGGTATTATCATCTTAAAATTTGGGAGAGAAATATCCGTATGACGACTTTTAATACTCGATATGGCTACTATGAATTCCTGGTGATGTCATTTGATTTGACCAATATCCTAGCGGTATTTTTGGATCTGATGATCAAGGTTATCAAACAATTTTTGGATCTTTTTTTTATTTTGTTCATTGATGACATTCTTATTTATTCTAAAATTTAGGAGGATCATGTTAATCACCTTCGTGTGGTATTGCAGACCTTTAAAGAGTAGTAGTTGCATGCAAAATTCTCCAAGTGTGAGTTTGGGTTAAACTCTGTAACTTTTCATTGTTATATTATTTCTAGTGAGGGGATCATGGTGGATCCGAAAGAAGTTGCTGTTGTTAAAAGATGGACAAGACCCACGACTACAACTGATATTCGAAGCTTCATGGGTTTGACTGGTTATTATAGGTGGTTTGTCAAAAGTTTCTTAACGATAGTTGCCCCATTGACAAAGTTAACGCAAAAAAAGGTAAAGTTTTCAAAATGGGATGCCTGTGAGGGATGTTTCTAGAAGCTGAAGGATAAGATAACTTCATCTCAAGTTTTTACATTGCTTGAAGGTTATGCATGGTTTGTTGTTTAATGTGATGCATCTTGATTGGGACAAGATTTCATTCTGATGTAGCATGGTAAGGTGATTGCCTATGCTTCTAGGCAGTTAAAGGTACATGAGAGGAATTATCTTACTCATTATTTGATATGTTTTAGCAATGGTTTTGGCTTTGAATACCTGGTGGCATTATTTGTATAGAGTGCTCATGGACATCTTTTCTGATCATAAGAGTCTATAGTATGTGTTAACTTATAAGGAGATAAATCTCAGGCTGAGGGGATGGTTGGAGCTTCTTAAGGACAATGATGAGTCTTCACTACCACCCAAGTAAATTTAACGTGGTTGTTGATGCTCTTAGAAGGTTTCTATGGGGAGTTTAAGTCATGTGGATAAGGAGAAATGGGAATTGGTGAAGATATTCACCACTTGATAAACTTAGAGTTCATCTCTTATACTCTAGTAATGGTGGGGTAATGCTATAGGAAGTGGTTCGGTCATCTCTTGGTGTAGAGATCAAGAAAAAACAAATGCTAGACCCCATCTTAATAAAAACCAAGAGTAAGATTAGTGGGCATAGGGTGATGGTATTTGAGGTCAGCGATGATGGTACCTTGAGGTCCCAAACAAGGTTATGTGTTCCTAACATTGATGTTTTGCAAAAAATAATTTTTGCTGAGGCGCATAAATCATGCTAAGCTGTTCATCCCGGCTCGACAAAAATTTATCATGATCTTAAAGAGATGTATTGTTGTAGTGGTATGAAGAGTGATGTGGCTGATTTTGTTTTCAAGAATATGGTGTTCCAACAAGTTAAAGTTGAGCACATGAGGCTTTGAAAAATGTATTAGGAAAATGAGGTGCCTGAATCGAAATAGGAGGTAATCAATATGGATTTTATTACAAGTCTTCCTCGATCTCTGAACTAAGTTGATTCGATTTAAGTTATTGTGTATAAGTTGACAAAGTCCGCTCACTTCATGCCTGTGAGGACTAACTTTTTGTCTAAGGATTATGTGAAGTTGTATCTTTAGGAGATTATAAAGTTGCATAGGGTACTTATTTCGATTATATCTGATCGTGGTACACAGTTTTCATCTCATTTCTGGTGGTCTTTTAAGAAAGGGTTAGTCTGACTATTGCTTTTCATCCGCAGATGGATAGGCAAGTAGAGAGGACTATTCAGATATTGGAGGATATGCTTCATACGTGTGTGATTGATTATGGTGGAAATTGGGTTGGGTATCTACCTTTGGTTAAGTTTGCTTACAACAATAGCTATCATTCCAGTATTAGAATGGCCCGTTTTGAGGCATTCTATGGTAGGAGGTGTAGATCTCCTATTAGATGGTTTGAGCTTGGTAAGGCGGATATGTTCGGTCTATATTTGGTTTATCAGGCTAGGAAAAAGGTAAATTTGATCCGAGAGAGGCTTAATGTTGCCCAAAGTCAACAAAAGTCCTATGTTGATGTCAGGCATAGACATTTGGAATTCGAGGTCAGGCATAAGGTTTACCTAAAGGTATCTCCCATGAAGGGAGTGATGCAGTTTGGTATAAAGGGGAATATCATTCCCCGGTATGTTTGTCCTTATGCGGTATTGCGGATGGCTGGTAACGTGGCGTATGAATTAGAGTTGCCGTCTGGTTTGAGCTCCATTCATTTGGTATTTTGTGTCTATTTTAAGAAAGTGTCTTGGTGATCCTTTTTCTATAGTTCCTTTCTAAAGATTGGATATCTTAGATTCTCTATGTTATGAAGAGGTCCCAGTTGAGATATTGGATTAGGAAGTTCGTTGGTTACGGACAAAGGATGTGGCCTTGGTTTAGGTTCTGTGGCGGAACCACAAGGTGGAAAAGGCTACATGGGAAGCAAAAGTAGACATGAACTCCAAATATCTGCATTTTTTTTCTACATCTATAGCTTGCAAAAAATGTCCTTAGCCAATCTTCATATGAAAAAGGGGATTCTCATATGCCCATAGATTTCATAATCAAGTTAACTTGGGGAATTCCGTGTACCCCACAAGTGTTTCAATATTAAGTTTGCTTGGGGGAACCTATGTACCCCACAAGTTGTTCTATAACACATATACTTGGGGGATTCTCTTATACCTCATAGGGATATTTAATTTACTATAACCATGACCACCATACCTTACCATTTAACCATTACAAACTATTTATACTATTTAGGGTTCCATTACCAAACCATACAATGCAATGGTTCCATTAAAAGTACAATAATATAGTAAAAGCATTATCATAGGCATTTTATCAAACATGTTGGGGGCATAGTATTTCCAAAACCAATTTCAATTACTAGTTACCCATTCCCATTAGACCAATTTTCCAAACCACCATTAAAGCATGTTAAACATAATTAAAACATAGGAAAACCATAACCAAGCATTTGTAATACCCCGCATGTTTTTAAGCTAGGAAGTGAATAAGTATTGCTACGTATGAAATCTCCTATCCTGTGATTCATACTTGAGTACATGACTTACCATGAATATCCTAGTGATAGGATAGCTTATGATGCATTAAGCATGTTCATATAAGTCACTTAAGGTAATACAAGCTAAGAGTTTTTGAATCCATCAAGTTTTAGTGTTCGATTTTGCAAGGGTCATCTTTGAATGAGTATAACTCAATGTTAATGTGGTATTTAGGCTTATTTAGACCTACCAAATTTTACAGAATTGAATTATCTTTCCAACGATACCAATTTCTCCTTAATCCAATACCCGAGCAAAAAGTTATACCTATTTTTGTGAGAGACAGTAAGGATAGGCGATTGGTTAGGTGCCGCCCAACCCAAACATAGGCGATTGGTTAGGCGCCGCCCAACCTAGCTTAGGAAATCACTTTAACACTCCTTACATGTCCCTAAACTTAACCCTACGAAATATATAGCTTCTAAACATCTTACAACCCTATTATCATCTCAAAGCTCATCATCCAAGAGCACTAAAAGATAAAAACAACTAGGGTTGCATAACTAAGCTTGAAGATTTGATTTCAAGGAAATTCCTCCGTCAATCATCAAGAATTTTTCTTCTAAGGTATGCGTGAGTTGATTTATGGATCCCTTTCATCCATAAATCTCAAAAACCCTCTTTTTAATTATAAAGTATGATTTCTATGTTGTTGGGTGTTGATGATCATGTTGTTGATATTGGGTGATTTCCAAGATTGAAATCTTTATATGTTTTTTTAATTTCATGATATCATATGAGTTGGAAACATGTAAATTTGATTGTTCATGATGTATAGTTTGATGATTTCACCTATGCTTAAGATGTGCATGTAAGGTGTTTGATAAAATGCCTAAGAAATTAGAAACCATGCAATATAGCTAAATTGTGACCAAGTGAAGGATTCAGGATATGCCCTTACGTTCCAATGACTTTTATGTTGATAATGTGCTTTGTAAATGTTGTTGGAATACTCATGAACTATTCTTATGAGATTATTCTATGTTTACTTGCAAATCCTACTTATGAACAAAATGTATGATAACCATGCAATCCACATGAACTTCCATGCTATTGGTATGTGTTGCCAATATGATTATGCAATGAACATGATATTAAGATTGTGCAAGTACTTTCATGTGATATGAAATCCTTTCCATGCAATACATTGTTGATAACCATGCTTAGTATGATATCCCTACTTATGATATTATAAATTATGGACTCTACTCTTATGATCAAGTCAGTCATGTGTGTCAGTTTCCTTCCATCGAGTCCTGGGGGTAATTGTACCCGAAAACTATAGTTGTGTGCCTAGATCCTTGTCATGTTTCACGATATCTGAACTCAAGCTATGATTCCATAGACTTCAGTTAGTTATGTGACTCAGGAAAACCTCATGATCTTAGTCAGTTGTCAGATATCAGTAACATTCCGCCAATCAATGGAATTCAGTAAGCTAAGTCATGCACAGTCAGTTATTCATGTCTAGTCCCTCCAGATAGGAGTAGAGGTTAGCACCGAGTGAACCCAAGGATGGGAACTCTCCCGCCAATTCAGGGTGTGATTCTTAGTAGTCATCCTTGTGTTCTAGAACTACGTAGCCAGCGTAGGTTGAGACATCTTAACCCATCAGATTAGGGTTGATAAGGTGGCTTAACCCGTTAGTTTAGGGTTTCCACCATTCTCATTGAGTACCCACCAGATAAGGGTTATTCACAGGCTGTCCTTACCCGTGGCACGGTATTGACACCCCTCCAGTTGGGGCAAAGATTGGACCCCAGCTTAGCCATAACGACATACATGGGGCATGTTGGTTAAATACTACTTCCCACAATTTTAGTATCAGTCTCAATAAAAGAACTCAGGGCGTTCTTTAGATTTTAGTATATACAGGACTGTCAGATACAGTCGTCCATGTTATCGATTTCAATATCAGTCATGACAGCTATCAGTAAACTATGTACTATCTTACAGGTCATGCTATAACGTATTCACGGTCCCAAATTCTATGTATGTGTGTTTGCACTCCCACGTTTATATTAGTTAGTCAGTGTTATTCATGCATGAACCTCTTTATGTTTAGCCTACCTTCCTCGTATACTCAGTACTCCAGATGTACTGACGCATTTGTGCTATGGTGCTTTCTCTTCATGCTACACCATAGGTTCCGAAACACGAGCTCTAGCCCAGCAGTAGCGGTAGTATTCCAGTCGCAGAGACACATTGAGTCCTTATTGATTCGAGGATAATATGATTTGATACATTTTTTTATTTCTTCAGTTCAGTTTTATGGAGTTAGTTGGAGACATATTCCTTCAACTCCTTATTCAGATAGTTTAGAGGCTTTTAGATTTATGTTCAGATTTACGTTCAGATTGAGTTGTTTTGGGTATTTTCATGCACATGATTGTATTCAGTTGAACCTTATGGCCTTACAGTTCTATGTATTCCGCATTATTATATGATAATTTACAGTATACAGGTACAGATATCAGTCATAGGTTAGCTTTTGGTCCCTTGGGGTCATGAGCACCATGTAGCATTTCGGTTCAGTGAATCGGGGTGTTACAAACTTGGTATCAGAGCCTAAGGCTCAATAGAGTCCTAGGAAGTTTGAAAGCCGCATCTAGTAGAGTCTTGTACATGGGTGTGTTGCGCGCCACATTTATGTGCAGGAGGCTATAAGATGTTTTAGGAACATTCTCCTTTCTTCATTATTCATGTCATGCTAGTGAGCGTAATCACAAGTTAAACTCTCAGTCTAATCTATTCTTCTCTTATTCCAGACCATGGCACCAAAGAGAAGAAACCAGCTAACTCCTCAACCCGAAGATCCTTTGGGCGAACATGTTTCCCATGCGGAGTTTAGAGCTGCATTTAACATACTTGATCAGTACATGGCTACACAGATGGAACGGCCACTAGTTATTCTGGCCAATCCATTGGCCAATCCCAAAGCAGCTAGGGTTCGGGACTTCACCCGATTAAACCCTCCATCTTTTCATGGGTGTAAGTCTGATGAGGACCCTCAGGAGTTCATTGAAAAAGTTTAGAAGGTCATTGACATCATGGGTGTTACTTCTATTATGAGTGCTGAGTTAGCCACCTACCAATTACAAGATGTTGCTCATGATTGGTACAAATAGTGGAAGTCTGAGAGGTTAGATGATACAGGCCCTATCGAGTGGGGGGAATTTGTCACGGCCTTCTTAGAAAGATTCTTTCCCCAAGAGCTGAGGGAAGCAAAAGTTTTTGAGTTCATCAACCTCATGCAGGGGAATATGACAGTTAGGGAGTATTCTCTCAGATTTACTCAACTAGACAAGTATGCTCCTCATGTGGTTGCAGATAATAGAGCTAAGATGAGAAAGTTCGTGTCAGGGGTCAACAATAGCATGGTAAATGAGTGTAGGTCTGCAATGCTGATCGATGATATGACCTTAGCCAGACTGAAATACCGAATGAATGGATCTTAAAATAGAAGACAACTCCAATTCATAAGCCATGCTACCAACCCTCTGCAAAATCGCATAAGGGCCAATAAAATGGGGACTGAGCTTTCCATGTTAACCAAATTGCATTACTCCCTTCATGAGGGATACCTTTAGGAACACCTTATCCCAAATTTGAAACTCCAAGTCTCTACACCTTACATCAACATAGGATTTTTGTCAACTTTGGGGAGCCTTAAGCCTATCCCGAACCACCTTTACCTTTTCCATAGCCTAATAAACAAAATACGAACCAAACATATATGTCTCACTAAGCTCAAACCACCCAATAGGAGATCTACACCTCCTACCATACAATACGTCAAAAGGGGCCGTGCTAATACTAGAATGGAAACTATTATTATAAGCAAACTCTACAAGAGGTAGATGCTTAACCCAATTTTCACCATAGTAAATCACACATACCCGAAGCATATCCTCCAATGTCTAAATAGTTCTTTCCGCATACCCAGCCATCCGTGGGTGAAGAACAGTACTTAGACTCACCTTAGTACCTAATCCTTTCTGAAAAGACCGCCAGAAGTGATATGAAAACTACATACCACGATCAGAGATAATTGAAACAGGTACCCCATGTAGCTTTACTACCTCATGAAGATCTAACCTCGCATACTCCTTCCCTGAAAATTTAGTCCTCACTGGAAAGAAGTGAGTGAACTTTGTCATCCTATCCATGATGACCCAAATCAAATAAAATTGATACCACAATCGAGAAAGACCAGTAATGAAATCTATATTGATTACCTTCCATTTTTATTCAGGTTACTCAATTTCTTGATACAACCCAGTAGGCCTCATCTGCCCAACTTTGACGTGTTGGAACACCATGCACTTTGCCACAAAGTTATCCATATCCTTCTTCATACAATTCCACCAATATACCTTCTTCAGATCATGATAGGTTTTAGTCAAACTAGGTTGAACAATATAGCGTGATTCATGCATCTCAACCAATAGCATTTCATGTAAACCATCCACATCGAAAACACATAACCTCCTATGGTACCTTGGTACCTCAAGGTACCATCACCAGTGATCTCAAATTCCATTATCTTTTGCCCACCTACATCACTCTTAATTTCATAACGATAAGATCTAGCATTTACATATCTTAGATTTCCATACCAAGGGATGACTGAACCACTTTATGTACCAACACACCACCATCCTCAAGGTCTAGAAGACAGAATCTAAGATTAGCCAATCGGTGAATATTCTTCACCAATTCCCACTTCTCTTTTTCCACATGAGCTAAACTCTTCTTGGATAACATGCTAAGAGCATTAGCAACCACATTATCTTTACCTGGGTGGTAGTGACGACTCATATCATAGTCCTTAAGAAGCTCCAACCATCTTGTTTGCCTGAGTTTTAGCTCCTTTTGAGTGAACACATACTGTAGACTCTTATGTTCAGAAAAGATATCCACGTGCACTCCACACAAATAATGCCGCCAGATTTTCAAAGCAAAAACCATTGCTAAAAGCTCTAAATCATGAGTAGGATAATTCCTCTCAGGCGCCTTCAACTGCATGGAAGCATAGGAAATCACCTTCCCATGCTGTATCAAAACACAACCAAGTCCCACCCAGGTGCATCACAATAAACCCCAAATCCCTTATTTCCTTCCAGCAATGCCAAAACTAGTTCCAAAGTTATCTTATCCTTAAGCTTCTCAAAACTACCTTCACAAGCTTCTAACCAAGAAAACTTTTTCTTCTTCTGAGTCAATTGAGTTAATGGAACGGCCATAGAAGAAAACCCATCTAAAAACATCCTATAATATCCAGCCAAACCCAAAAAACTTCGAATGTCGGTTGGAGTCACAGGTCTAGGCCATCTTTTAACCACAACCACCTTTTAAGGATCCACAATGATCCCATCATTAGAAATAATATGACCAAGAAAAGTTACAGCATTCAACCAAAACTCACACTTTGAGAACTTAGCATACAACTGATGCTCCTTGAAGGTCTACAACATTGTGCGGAGGTGATTAGCATGATCCACCTCACTCTTAGAATACACCAGGATGTGATCAATGAACACAATAATAAAAAGATCGAAAAGCTTCCTAAAAATCCTATTCATCAGATCCATAAATATCGTCGAGGCATTAGTCAACCCAAATAACATCACCAAGAACTCAAAGCTCCCACACTGAGTTTGAAAAGTCGTCTTAGGGATA
Source organism: Capsicum annuum (assembly GCF_002878395.1). Taxonomy (NCBI): domain Eukaryota; kingdom Viridiplantae; phylum Streptophyta; class Magnoliopsida; order Solanales; family Solanaceae; genus Capsicum; species Capsicum annuum. The sequence goes on along the minus strand of NC_061114.1, from coordinate 169,079,891 downwards.
TCCTTCTCTCTAATCTTAAGATAATGATACCTAGACCAAAGATCTATCTTAGAAAAGAACTTGGCACCTTGCAACTGATCAAACAAGTCATCTATCCTTGGAAGAGGATACTTGTTCTTAACTGTTACCTTATTCAATTGCCTATAATCGATACACATCTGAAGGGAACCATCTTTCTTGCACACAAATAATATCGGTGCACCCTATGGGTATACGCTAGGACAAATAAACCCCTTACTTAGAAGATCCTTAAGTTGCTCCTTGAGTTTTCACAACTCAGTTGGAGCCATTCTATAAGGAGGAATAGATATTGGACGAGTATCCAGAACAAAATCAATACCAAACTCAATTTTCCTATTCGGTGGAACACTGGGAAGATCATCTAAAAAGACCTCAGGAAACTCATTTACCACCAAAACTAAATGAAAAGAAGGACCTTTTGAGTTAAAATCTTTAACTTGGACCAAATGATAGAGACACCCTTCGGAGATTAATCTCCGAGCTCGAACATAAGAAATAAACCTTTCCTTGGGAGCTAAGGAACTACCCTCCCACTCAATAACTGGTTCACCAGGGAATCTAAAGACAACCTTACAGGCTCGATAATCTAAGGACACATAATAAGAGTGTAACCAATCCATCCCCAGAATAATATCAAAACTAATCATATCAAGCTCAAATAAATAAATAAAGTTTGCCTACTCTGACAGATACCACATACCCCCTATAGAACTATTTAGCAATAACAGAGTCACCTACCAGGGTAGAAAAAAAGGATCTGAGATAATATTAGGATGAAAACCAAAACATGCAGCCACATATAGGGTCATATAACGAAGAGTGGACACCAGATCAAGAAAGCAATACATGTCATGAGAAAAGATTAATAACGTACCAGTCAAAACATTAGGAGATGCCTTATCTTCCTGCTGAGTAGCAAGAGCATATAATCTATTCTTCTCAACACCAGCACCAAACCACTAGGTGTAGGAGCAGAAAATAAAGCAACTGGAGCTTCTACCGCTCCCAAGGCACCTTTACCAACCAAATAATTTCTGAGTATATGGCCTGGCTGACCATATTTAAAATGCTTATCCCTCTATTCATCACAAAATCCTCAATGAAAACAACTATAGAACCAATAAAGAGAGCATAAAAAAGTTAATTGTGCCTCTCTCACGTAAGATTAGGCACCCTGTGCCAAAAAATTATCACTACCCTACTGACTCCTATCACCCGAAGGCTTCAGGTAAGAAGCACTAGCAGAAGAGAAGGAACCAAAACTCCCCTACTTCGTTTTTGGCCACTTACCTCCATCTTTACTACCTTACTGTTGCCTACCATCTTGTTCAAAAGATCGAAACTTCATACTCTACCTTTCCCTAAACTCAACATTTTTTCTCTTTTATTTTTCCACATATTGCATATGAACCACCAACCTAGACATATATATATCCTCGATCAGTAATGTAGTCTTGCTTTGAAGGATCAAATCTTGAGACAATCCAAAAGTAAAATTTTTCATCCTCGCCCTTATCTCGAACACCAATTCCGGAGCATACCTTGAAAGTAGATGAAATTTCAAAGAAGATTCCTTCACTGACATTTCTCCTTATCTCAGATTGATGAATCCCTCTGCCTTTGCTTCCCCCAGCTCCTGAGGAAAGAAGAAATCTAGAAAAGCATTTGAGAAAGTCTCCTATAAGGACAATTCCTCAACATTACCTCTATCCCTATCCCACTCCTTGTACTACTAGTATGCAACATACTTGAGTTGGTAAGCTGTAAAATTCACCCTTTCCTCATTTATGGCCTGCATCACACTAAATATATTCTCCATTTCATCCAAGAAATCCTATGGATCCTCCTCCATCTTTAGACCAGTAAAAGTAGATGGATTCTACCTTATGAGTGTGGTGCGCTACACACCCCTAAAAGAGATTCTACTCAATATGGATTTGTAGACCCCTAATTGACACGACCCAACCAGGGCCTTGTTGTAATGGGCATCCCATGTCCAACTAGGACTAGGGACCACCCCCAATACCCAACCCAACTATCCAGTGCATACCCTAAATTGGATGATTTCTAACTATATAATAAGATAGAGTATAACTATCTAAATCCAGACTCTAGGATAGGTCTATAACTATGATCGACCCAAATGAGTCCAACCATCCGAAACCAACCGATAGCCATAACCAAATCGTAAATCAAAACCAAAATAATAACCAAATCAAGTTATATTACAAAACATAAAAGGGTGCAATAGTGAGAAAATTTATCCAATAGTATCAGTCCCAATGCCAATGCCAATACTAAGGCTGACACCAATACTGATCCCTCTCATGCCAACCCATAGTTGTTCCATAAAATCCTCTAACCGAAAGATAACTAATATCTGGTTAGTACATGCCCCCAACCATAGCCAAAACCAATATCCATAAATACATCAAAGTATATGAAAATGTCCATAACATGAAATAAAGCCTTCAAAAAAGATTGAAGCTCACCACTTCAATCCAGAAGTTTATCCCAAAATCCGATCACTATACAAAAGGAGTAAAATAGTTGGTTCCTACATCATGTGGGGATACAGCCACTTAAAGATGGGTTAGTGGGTGAACGCTAGCAAGAACTCAAGATAAGGATAAAATAATACCAACCAAAAATGCCAAGTAAACCAACCATATGCATACAAACCATACATATATATGGAGAGAAAGAGGACGGGGTTTAGCATGCATTTAAGATCATCAACCTGAGTATCTGTAGCTTAACTATCTAAAACCACCCATGGGCTATATAGGTCTAGTGTAACCCCTTAAACAGGACCCGATGCATGTAGCCATACGAACCAGAGATACCATAGGAGTAAGGAATTCCCAAGTACGCTTACCCTCCATGTAATATGTGTATAGTCTACTTATAGAATTCCTGTGTACCTCATAGTATCATATATGGTCACCATGACCAACCCCTCATGTTAACAAACATGAGTTTCTAATGTTCGTTCATTGAAGTCCCACCTTCACGGTTAGCTATCACACCTCACCATTATTTTCTAATTAAAACCATTTCCGACCAACCAATCCATTATTCCATTTATTATTAACCAAGGCTATTAACTGTGGTATCGTCATACAAACAATGACTTGCAAGTATTGTCCTTAGAAAAACCCTAAGATGTTAAGGGATTCCCGTGCACCTATTTACTAAGTTAAATTAGGGGAGTCCCACGTACCCCACAAGTGTTCCATTATTATGTTTGCGTG